>NC_089503.1:366773396-366978396 GCF_036850995.1 Saccopteryx leptura | reverse complement strand
TAATGGTGATTTTTAAAGCAAGGAAGTAACTTTATTTATAAAATTTATAAAACAGAGTTACAGCAAGTTAAAGCATATAATAATAATTACTTACCAAGTACTTTATGTCGGATTTTTGCTAAGTTTAGCAGAATAAATCTTTATAAAATAACTTACTATAGTTAAATCTATCTTTTTATTTATACTTTGGTTGCTCCACTACCACCCACCATAAAAGCTGGAACGCCCACTAGTGGGTGGTAGGGACCAGGTTGACTACCACTGATGTATGTCCTCATGCCTCCTGACCATCCAGAGTACAATTGATTTATTTTAAAAATGTGTAAGGCAACATTAAAAAAAGGCAAATGTATGTTCTTGTTTCTATAAATTGGTTATCAAACAAACATGCCTTTAAGTTAATAAAACTGTTACTGGAACTAATTTCATTATTTGAAAAAAAAAAACTCACTCCCAGGGGTCTGCAAGCATGGAAAAAACTCACTACTCAAAGGGTTAAGGTATTTCATCAGACTCAATGTGACTTCTTCTTTTTATACTTAATTGTAGTACTTCTGTTCAGCTAAATTTCAGGTAGTTCTGAATGACGGTTGTTTTGTAGTTTAGTTATAATTTTGATGTGGTTGTGGGAGATTCCAAGTACTTCATTCCCATGCTGTCTTCCTGACTGGAACATCTGCATGGGCATAGTTTTACTCAGGGAAAGCTTGTGTTCTTAAAACATACCTAAAATATATTTAAACATATCTTTGTATATGAATGAAGTAGATGGTATTCACCATATAGTGCTGGTGCTGCTTCCTCACTTTCTCTGTTACGTCTGTGAGGAAATTATTTGTACAGAGACACTCAAGTGCACAGTGGTTAGGAGCTTGGGTGAGAGGGCTCCAGTGCCATCTGTTAGTTGTGTAACTGTATCTTACTTTTTCCTTCTTCTTCTTTCTCCTCCTCCTCCTCCTCCTCTTTCTCTTCTTCTTCTTCCTCTTCCTCTTCCTCTCCATCTTCTTCTCCATCTCCTTCTCCTCCTCCTTCTCTTTATTCTTATTCTTATTTTATTTAGTGAGAGGCAGGGAGGCAGAGACAGATTCCTGCATGTGCCCCAACCAGGATCTACCTGGCAAGCCCCTACCTGGTGATGCTCTGCTTGTTAGGCTGCAGCTCTGTTGCTCAGCAACCGAACTATTTTAGCACCTGAGGTGAAGCCATGGAGCCATTCTCAGCACCTGGGGCCAACTTTGTTCAAACCATTTCAACCATGGCTGTAGGAGGGGAAGAGAGAGATAAAGAGATGGGGGGAGGGGTAGAGAAGCAGATGGTCACTTCTGTGTGCCCTGATCGGGAATCAAACCCGGGACTTCTACATGTTGGGCTGACGCTCTACTGCTGAGCCAACTGGCCAGAGCTGTAGCCTACATTTTCAACTCCAAAATGGGTGTATTAGTTGGCTAAGGCTGAGGTAACTAATACCATAGAATGTGTGACTTAAACAACAGAAATATATTTCCCCTCAATTCTGGAGGTTAGAAGCCTAAGATCAAGATGTTATCAAGATTTGTTTTTTTTCTGAAGACCTCTGTCCTTGGCTTGTAGATGATCATCTTCTTCCTCCATCTTCCCTCTATGGGTGACTTGTCCTGATCTCCTCTTATAAGGACACCACACCTACTGGATGAAGGCCCACCCTAATGACCTCATTTTACCTTAATTATCTCTTTAAAGACCCTATCTTCAGATATAATCCTCCTATTCTTGGTTATTGGGGGCTAGGATTTCAACATGTAAAAAAAATTTTTTTTTGAACCATAACAATGGAGAAAATACTAGTCTCTATTGTCAAGAGTGGTTTTGAGAATTAATAGAGATAGTATATGGAGAGAATTAAAGCAGTTCCTGGCACATGATGAGTGCTTCTGAAGTGTACTATGTAAGGATGTCGTTACCCTACTTATATCCAGTCATGTCTACACTGGGAGTTTGTTGAGGGAAGAAATGTAGACATTGTATTATTTATTATTTTTTAAAATCTACCTGTACCTCAGGGAATATTCTCCGATCATAGGTGCTCAGTACATGTTTGTGAGTTACAGCTTTGGTCCTTACCAGCACCACTGGCACATCTGTCCTGCGTTCCTCTCCTCTCCTCCAGCCGGGTCAACATTCCACTCTTCCTCCACGTCTAGAATCCGGAATTCTACCTCCGGGCATGAAACCAGCCATTACTGAGTTTTCTTTTCAGCCATAGTGTGTGGGTTTTTTTCCCCCTAGGGAGATTTTGGAGGTTCCATTCACATAAAATTTCAACAATTGTCTTGATTCTGCACTCTGATAAACCTAGAAGACTTCAACTTTCAAACTTGTTAGCATGTATGACTCCCTTCCTAAAAATTCAGAGTTGAGCTAAAGAGAGAAGCTCCTTCTGCCCATGATCTAATATAGTTTGTGAATTTATTATGCTCAGGTAGGAATAGTTAGGTTTATTTCCTACTATATGTTCACTTCTGACATCCTCAGCCTTTCCATCACAATGCAGAATAAGTTTAAAGCAACCTTGCTCAGCTACAAAGAACCAGCTGCTATCTCGCTTAACGACAGAGCTTCACAACCTATTTCCAAAAATTGTGTTCTTAAGAAGCAAAGAAAAAACTGAATGGAAATTGGAGTTAAGTTCAGAAACAGGCATTAAAAGAACATTTCAAACGCGTTGAGGGAGAGGGATTAGGCCAACATAGAGATCCATCTGAGCTGACTGTGAAAGCCGTTTTTATTTTTTATTGCTATCCACATATCTGGATTGCTATGAAAAAAAAAAATCAGGGAGAATTAATTACCAGCAAGCTACACAATTAATTCTTTTTAAGGCATGCGACAGTTTCTAAAGAAGTCTAAAAACACTCATTTCATTGAAAAAATGAATTTCATCTCTTATGTCATAACTTTGTTCCCAGTAGAAAAGCCAGAACAAAACCAGCTTTTGTGAAAAGAAACACAGCTTTTATTTCATGGTGTTTCTAAACATTATCTGCCAAAATTTTATGGAACAAAATTGGCAATACTTTCTTGAATATGTATGTTGTATGTCGTAATAGTTTCAATTAGTTATCCTTTGCTATTTCCCTTTAATTGACTTTTAAAATTTTCGAGCTACAAAATAATGCATAAATACCTGGACTATTAGGACAAAAATGGAAATTTGAATAAACAAGGCTGGCTGATTCATATTCTCTATATGACTAACACAGTTGTCCTTTCCAAACTGATTTATTAGGTCTGTATTCTAGAGTGTGTTTTATTCTGCTCCAAAGGCTATTAATAAATTCTTTGATAGTGGCCGTTTGTTCCACACATCGTCCTTTGTTCAGGGAACCTAACCTGTTGGAATATTCTCCTATTGAAGAGTTTGCTCTGTATCTAGTGACATTTATCGTTATCTAAGGCCAGCTGCCTGACTTCTCTTCAGTGCTCTGTTTATGGGGTTTGAACATCTATAAATGGAAACACTAGCTAACCAGAAATTATCGCCAGGGCCTTCTGATAGTGTCCCAGGCTTTCACAACTTGGAATGTCGCGCAATATCTAACATGTAAGCACGTCAAATCATTTTCTAGACAGAATCTGAATCTCGCCTTTTCCGTCTCTCTCTCTTTCAACATGGAATTTGAAAAGCATGAAAAAAGAAGCTTATTAAATGAGAATTTAGAGAAGACACTGACGGTAAGATTTGTGAGATTTAGCATATACAGATTTATAACAGAATTGTTAGGGTGAAAAAACCATCTGTTACAGATTAGAAAAGTTGTATTAGGAAGTCTAGATTTTCATGTTTTTCTAGTCAACAACCTTGAAGTTAAGAATTCCATGGGCTTTCCTAAGAATAATAAAATAAAGTTATTGAAAAGTTTTCATGATTAGAATGTGGGCAAATTTGATTTAGTTAAATGATGCAGTTTACCTTCATTTTAAAAACCAGAATCAATTTATTTTGAACCCTTGTTGTGATTGCCTCAATACTGGGAAATTATTTTATTTATTGATATAAAGCTTACCAAATGTTCAAAGTCTAATTTCTCTTGGAAGCACTAGGAATAGATATTGAGGAAAAATATATAAATATTATAGAATATTTTACTGTTTTATGGAATAAGTTAATGAACTTATATTGTAAGGGTAATGTTTATGGAAAGTTTTTATTTTTTTGCTATAAAAGTTGTAAAAGTAACTTGACCTTGATGCTAGAAACTGAATGTCAATGAACTATAGTCATCATCTGTATTTGCTCAAGCATAAATATACTCTAACATTGAGTAGAACCATGGCTCACCTGATGGGTATAGGTAGCTAATTATGTTTGTAAATTTGCTGTGGCTGCGGAGTTTATGTTAGCACAGGGCATGGCTAATTCTAATAGTAGTTCAAGTAGCAAAAAGTAATACCATATTGAATATAAACCATGGTTTCTTAAACTCATGTGAATGTGTTGTTCTGAATGTCTGAAGTTGAGATTTATGTATTATTAATGTTATTAATACTGGGATTGTGAAAAGAAGAACTGTATTGGGTTAAAACTCCTAAAGTAAGTTAGAATTTCAAAGTCTTGAAGAAATATAGGGTGGGGCACAAGCCAGTTTAGTTGTGAGTACATGAAGCACAGAGTTTATTCTTATGTTATTATTTCTGAGTTATTGTATTCTTTTTCGTACAAACAACTATTAACCTATATTTTCCCTACCATGTATGCTGAATGAAATATAACTTTTTCTTAAAGGATTCAAGACATAATTTTGGACCAGCTGTGGACTTCTGTGCTACATGGTTGTCTAAACGTATCATGGCCCCAGATTGTTTTACTTTTTTGACTATTTTTAAAAGTCATGTATTATTGTAGAACTAACCAGGGGTTTTAAGTCTGAAAGGTCTGGGTGCGAATTCTCCCTTCACAACTCCTAAATGTAGGACTATGGGGTTTTATTTAAGCTTTCTGAGTCTCAGTTAGTGTACTTTTGAGACAGGAAATAGTCATACTGAATTTGAAGGCTGTTGTGAGGATTAAAAACTAGAACGTATGTGAAATCCCTAGGCTGAGCCAGTGATTTGCAAACTATTTTTGGGTTGACTTACTTTGAAAGTACACACTCAAAGTTTATTATAAAGAAAGAGAAAACGAAAAGGTATTTTAAAGTAAAAGAAAATTCAAATACACTAACCATAATAAAACCTTTATGGAACCAGGAAGCGAGTTAAGAAATACATGAATAAAGAGTTGCCATGTTTTAGTGTGAAATTTGACCCAGATCTTCCTGGCAATCTCTTACAGGAAGTTTTGCAAATAAAATTAGTGGACACATGGCAAGTGAACAAAAGTAAAAATGATCTCTTATTATTTGAAGTGATTTGATGTATAAACATTTCACGTTCTGGAAGGTCAGACTTTCTACATGCCGGCTCTACCTCGAATACAGCTATCAATCTAGAAGTGGGAAACTTTCCTTCAGGAAAGTAGTGCAAAATTTATGAACATTACTCTGGAGGAGAGGCCGAGGGCTAGCCTGATTAACTTCCAGAAGATTGGAGTATAAAAATACGGGGCAGATCAGAGGCATGAGAACATCCAATCTGTACTGAGAAGAGACTGTTCTCAGGGAGGGTGGGAACGCATTTAAGTTCACTATCAGGGGCGGTTTCCTGTACAGGCAAATAGTACTGGGTCTGAAATTTATGTGCCTTTCAGGTACAGGAATCCTGCTGGCACTGTTACCTTATGTCTGTATCTTTATTTCAGAGAGCTGGGGAAAAAAATCTATCTTTGAAAGTACACAATAGACATTATTTTAGTTCAACACTTTGGCTGTTTATATGAATAAACGTTCCAAAACTTCAACTCATGCAGCATCGTATTCCTTGCTAATGGCAATGTAATGGGATATGACTGGCTAGATCGCTGAATATAGTTCGTAGAGTTCAATAAGTTCTAAAAATTATTAAATTTATTTATTATAAAGAGTAAAGTTTATAAAATATGATTTTTAAAAGAACAGAATATTTTACCATTAGAATATATAAATATGCATATATTATGATATTGTTAAGTTATAATATGCATCTTGTTTGAAATGAAAGGTATATTTATAAAAATATTTATCATGAACAATGTTATAGTATATATCACACAATTAAGCAATATGCATGGCTGGCTTTATTTGAAAGATCTTTTTAAGGTGAGATCTATAGCAAGCAAAGAAAGCTGATAGTTGGCAGATTTACTTATAGATATGGAGAATAGACTGACAGCTGTAAAAGGGGATGGTAGTTGGGGGGCTTGGTGAAAAAGGTGGAGGGATTAAGCAAAGAAAATTATAGACAAAGACAACAGTGAGGGGATTGCAGGAGGGAAAGGGGGTGGGGGAAGGTGGAGGAGGGTAGAGGGAGATAGATGGTGATGGAGGGAAACTTGACTTGGGGTGGGGAACACACAAGGCAATATACAGTGTGTCCGTAAAGTCATGGTGCACTTTTGACCGGTCACAGGAATGCAACAAAAGATGATAGAAATGTGAAGTCTGCACCAAATAAAAGGAAAACCCTCCCAGTTTCTGTAGGATGATGTGGCAGCATGTGCGCATGCGCAGATGATGATGTAACACCGTGTATACAGTGGAGCAGCCCACGGCCATGCCAGTTGAGATGTGGACAGTACAGAGGAAAGTTCAGTGTGTTCTGTGGCTCGCTAAATTCGAATCCATGACCAAAGTGCATTGTGAATATCGGCACGTTTATAATGAAGTGCCACCACATAGGAATAACATTACTCGGTGGGATAAGCAGTTGAAGGAAACTGGCAGTTTGGTGGAGAAACCCTGTTCTGGTAGGCCATCAGTGGGTGACGAGTCTATAGAGGCTATACGGGATAGCTACCTAAGGAGCCCTAAAAAATCTGTGCATGAGCCCACATCGAACTGCACTGAATAGGGATGAAACTGGGAGAGTTTTCCTTTTATTTGGTGCAGATTTCACATTTCTATCATCTTTTGTTGCTTTCCTGTGACTGGTCAAAAGTGCACCATGACTTTATGGACACACTGTATGTAATGTGTTGTAGAGTTGTGTACCTGAAACCTATATAATTTTATTAACCAATGTCACCTCAAAAACTCAATAAATTTTTTAAAAAAATTCATCAGTTTATTCTACCCAAAGATATAGACAAAAATAAAGTAGGTTTCTTTACTATATATCCAATATGAATCATAGCTTATGTGGGTGAGTTAATTGCTACCGTTAGCTATTGACTTTTTTGCCCTGAATTTGTTGCTCTTCGGTGATTAAAAAGTATATTACTGGTTGCTTGACAATTGAGGGTGACAATTTATATCCATTCATCAGTAGATAATCAGAAAAAATGTACAACTCTCAAATCCTTGAAAATGTCCTAAATTTACCAATGCCAGTCTAAATTTCTCATATATTGATGAATAGCTTCCCAATTTTTTAAACATGAAAAAGAAAAATCAATTAGCATAGATTTAGAAGGACATTTCCACCCCTTGAAAAACCAGCATGTTAAGCCATGTTGAATATTTTAGTCGAGCCTGATTCTGCAAAATCAGATTACACTAAAAATAATTTTTGTAGAGAGTGGAGAAAGGGAGGGGGCTATTTTGTAACAATACAGTTTAGTTTTGTTGATTTCACAACAATTTGTGTTCCTGTTGAATGGATCTTCTGTTTTTCCGGGTCAGGCTTGAATGACTGCTGTATCATGTGTCTCACAAAATACATAAAAAGATGTTCTGGTCTAGTCTCAAGAACATTTATCAAACTCTGTGTAAAGAATACCCTATATAGTGTATTTCATCCCTTGGAGACTCATATTATATTTTAACATACTCAATGCTGTGAGGCACTCTGGAGGTTAATCTAGTATTTGTTAAGTTCCTTACCAATACAGTGCATTATAATGTGTCTAGTCAATGACAGTACATATTTTAAGTAGTGTTCTCTGGAACATTCATTAAAATAATGCGCCAAAATATTAATTGTCTGGTTTGATTTGTGAGTTGCATTTTCAGAATAATGATACACAGAACAATAAATTCAAGCTGGAAGTCATTTATTTCTATAAGATGAAGTTATTTCTGGAATAATTTAAAAAATAACCACCTTTCTATTTTGTATGTTTTAATAAATAAGTAAAATTAAGTCAAGAAATTCTGACTATTCTCCAAACCCTTTTTCTTTTAGATTATTAAATGCATCAACAAAGAATTTCACTTATATTTCCCTTCAACTGAAATTTCTTAATGAAAAGGAACAATTTATGTATTAATATAGGAAAAATTATCATGTACCTCAGAGCATTCTGACATAATACTGGTTTCTCTAAGAGATGATAAGAACAAGTAGATCTCATGCATAAATCTAATAATTTCTATCACATTTGCATAATATGTCTCAAAAGATAATTCTGTCTTCCCAAGTAACAAATATTCAATACCACAAAAATAATGCTAACAAGGGAATGTCATCCAACTCGTTTTATATTGAGGTTTGTTAGACACAGATCAACACAGACAATTTCTGAATGTCGTAAATAATACTTTATGAGTAAAAGCAACTGTCTGAGCTTGAGAAAGAAATTATGTCATTTGACATCTTTTCTTTTTAAAAACAGAGTGTATCTCAGAAGCTGAAAATATTTTAAATAATAAAATTTCTCCTTTAGGGTTTAAAATATTTTAATTTATTGTAAATTTGATGGTAAAAGACTTATTCAATGACATGTAAATATAGTTATGATCTCACAAAAGAATCTTTTTGAGATCATGCCATTTTATTTTTAATACTATAATAAAAGAGAAAAGAAATGGAAGAAAATACTGTAGATAAAATGTAAAAATACAGAAAATTATACATTTAAAAATTTTGTGTTAATTCAGTGAAGGGTAGCTGTTTAAATAAGGTTAAATTCATTATTAGGTCATAGCTTAATTAATAAAAATAAAATTAATTATTTACTAAGAAGAGATTTGTTGCAAACAAAAACATGGAACTAGGACTTTGCTTATAAATCCCAATGTTTTTATCTGATGACAAGTTTTTGAATTTGTTTTAGAGCTTCTTCAGAGATAGTGTCTATTAGGGAGAAATGTCCTCAGAAAAAGCAAAATGAGTCTTTCAAATCAATACACATTTCTAAATGCTTATTTTGAACAAGAGAGGGTACTGAGAGCTTCACTGGAAACAAACATGATAAAGTCTTGGCTATTAAGGAGATTATTATGTTTTGGTAATGTTTTAGTAGCTTCTAAAATAACAATGGTACATTTTAGTAGCTTGGGAATATTCTAAGTGGACAAAATAAAAACAACCCAAATTCATCAGAATGTCTTAACAAAGGGAACAATTATAGAACATTTTATGCAGTAACATATTTTACTTCATCATACTATTCACTATTGGAGAAGAAGTGAACCTGGTTGACCCATGAGATGGACCCTGGGCAATCAGAGGCTCCCCCCACAACTCCTGTCTTTGGAATGTACATTGTCCCCACCATTCCCAAAGTGTGAGCTGTTTTCAAAGACACAGCCATGAGAGAGTAAGGTATTGTTGAGAACATCTGGATGGCTTAGGGTACTGAACTCAGTTGAAACCTTTATATAAACTTTTGAGACTCTGGTGGGCAGGTGCAGAAATCTCGTTTTGCAGCTGTCCAAGATAAGCTTCATATGTTAAGTTCACTTGCTTGTTAAACCTACCACCTAACAATCTGGAGTGGCTTGCCACTTCTGTCTCTCCTTGCTCTTCATGTAAGGGGGCTGGTTTCAAATTTCACCCAGGAAGGTCCTACGTTTTTGAACCAACATCTGCATCTATATTTATTTTTCTAACTGTATCTAACTGAATAATTGGTTACAGGTATTTAGTAAGCAGTGAAATCCCTGAAGAAAAAATTTATACAGCTGTTTCTGATGTATTATTCAGAGATTATTTTCAGTATGGCTTGAAGGTTGTTTCTGACCTATATATAATTCCTGACAAGACAATATCATGTAATAAAATGAGTAGTAAATTTAGTGTCATAAGTCTCTCAAGGCAAGGTACTAGATTTATGTATCTTTATTTCATAATTGATTGCCCTGGATTCTTAATAAACTAATTTCGGTAATGATCAACATGAAGGAAAGATGGAAACGAACAAGCAATGACATTTCCATTTCGTTGGCATTTGTCTATTTATTTTGGAAACCTCTTTCCATTTCTCTGCCACTTGTAAGAGTGGACCAATGACATGCTATGTTCTGGATTTTACTGATAAAGTTACATTGAATGTCTATTTAGCTTGAGTGCTTATTTTGATGGTAGAGGATGTGTGTTCATTTGTCCCCAAACTTTAAGTCCCTTATGCTGCTGGCTCATGTTTGCTTTTAAGGGTGACACCATCATAGAAAGTGGCAGGCAACCTGGGCATCTCTAAGAATGCTGACGGTCTCTCTCACATGTTTGTGGTGCTGACTGTGCCTTCAACACCTCTGTTTGGCACGTCTCCCGGTGTGGCCCTTTCATCAACAGTATATTTTGAATTTATTATTCCCTTTTCTCCATATAGGGCCACAGCTCTATAATAAATTGACATTTAAAATACTCTGTGCAAATAATTATTAAAACAAACAAACAAAAAACACAGCCTGACTCAGTGGTGGTGCAGTGGATAGAGCATTGATCTAGAACACTGAGGACCCAGGTTTGAAACTGCAAGGCTGCTGGCTTGAGCACAGGCTCACCAACTTGAGCCCGGGGTCACTGTCTTGGGCATGAGATCATAGACATGATCCCAAGTTCGCTGGTTTGAGCCCAAGGTCACTGGCTTGTGCAAGGGGTCACTGGTTTGGCTGGAGCCTCCCAGTCAAGGCACATATGAGAAAGCAACCAATAAGCAACTAAGGTGCCACAACTATGAGTTGATATTTCTCATCTCTCTCCCTTCCTGTCTGTCTATCCTGATCTGTTCCCTTCTCTCTCTCTCAAAAATAAAATAAAATAATAAAATAAAATAAAATAAAATAGCAGATGCACTGTAGTGAACAAAATTTTATGGTTCATGCCTCAATAAGTATCCTTCAACTGAAATACAAGGGGAGGAAATTCAGAACTAGGATGCTCTGAAGTTTTGAACTCAGTGTTGCTTATAAAAGTTTAGTAAGATTACTCCTATTTCTGAAGGAGATAATAACTCTCTGAGAAGTCAATAAATTTGGTGTAGATTGATCAGTCTGCACCTGGTATTAGAAAGATCATTAATAACATTTTCCAAAGAATTGAAATGTCCGTCAAGCCTTATGAGTAATAGGAACATTCTGGTTTTACTCCAGCTGAAGATGTATAGTTGCAAACAGTAATTATGAACCTCTTTTGCATAAGCAATAACCCCACTCTAACCTCTTTCTGGTCTCCTCTCTGTCGAGTCAGTAACAAATACATTTTTAAAAATACCTGAAGAATCTGTAGCATGAAATTAAAAAAAGAGGGAGGAGATGAGATGCCATGGTAATGATGGGCTATGGGGATCAATGGGAAATTACTAATCAGTGAACATTGACATTGTAAGGCGCATAATTGCAGAGTAATGAGTTGTACATAATGTAGAATGGTAAATTGCAGGCTGCCGAGAGTGGAGAAATGAAGAATTAGGGTAGGTGAGTGCATACAGGTGTTCTGAATACCATCGTACATATCTATGGCAATTGAAATAACCTGTGCCTTTGAGGTAGGTGTGTGTGTGTGTGTGTGTGTGTGTGTGTGTGTGTGTGTAAGATGATGAGGAAGACTTCTTCCAAAGAAGTGGCCTTCTATCTTTTCCTAAGTGCCAGCCAGTGCAGAGTAAAGTATGTTGTACCTGAGTTTAGGAGACCAATATTAGTGTTAAAGTTGTGTTTGTGTGGCCTTTGACAGATAGTTAAACCTCAGTTCCCTTAACTACAAAGTAAGAGGTTGGGTTGGATTTGCAAACATTGCTATGCTCTTTTGAATTTTATAAGTCTGCTGAAACTGTCCTTTGGCTGCATACTTAATAAATCTTTTCCATGCCAAATAATGCCTGTTTGTACAATTTAGAAACCTTCAAATAGTTAATATTTTTATGTCATCACTGATCAAATATAGAAGTCCTTGTTATTAGATTAAACTTTCTTTGTAGTATAGAAAGTCTAAAGTCATGAGTTGAATTGTATATATTTTCTACCTTTTCCCTGAGAAGCAACTAAGATTTGAGAAGTGGATCATTGGTGAATATTATGGAATATATAAGTAAGGTATCCTCAATATTAATATTCAAAACAAAGCATTCTATTGTCTTATAACATTAATAAAACAAAGTGGATGCTGCTTTTTCATTAGGAATAAAAATTTAGAAACTATAAGATCCGTGTTTTAAATATTATTTCTCAAATTGTCTCCCTAACTCTTATCCATTCCCCGTTGTCGTTCCCACTGCTCGCTGCGACACACCTGACACAGATATCTTCGTCCCTTTGCAACTCTAATTTTAGTCCCTTTGCATCCCTGAAGGTTGAGGGGAAAGTGGACTGTGTAGAAATGGCAAAATCCTAGCTACCATTTCCATTTTTCTTATTCCTTTAAGAAAAATGAGGGCATGTTTATTAGAACCCAGGGACGGGAGGTGTAAGTAAAGTGAAACTGTTAAGGACCAAGATTTCTACTTGGTTGTTCAAATGACGTTCTTGAAGCCATCCAGCCCTTTGAAAACCACTGCTGATTAAAGCAGTGTCTGCTGACAATGTAAGTCTGAGACGCACTGTTGCAGTGGATCTTTTGATTCAGTTCTGTGTGATGGTGAATAACAGAAGGGAAATGGATTGCGGGCTTTAACTGAGCTGTGCTTTAACGGTGACATTTCTAACACTGTACGTGTGGTGAAATATTTCCTAGCTTCTGATTGTGGGAATTACAATTACTTACATATCTAGTGGTTCCACCCCAAGTACGGCTCCCCTTCGGGAATGACAAACAGACTGTTGTATTAGTGATGTAATTGCTTAGAGAGTCATAGGCTTTATTTTCTTACATGATCTTCAAAAATACAAGGAAGTGATATTTTAAAATGATGAGAGGTGTCTGTGGTTTAATAGCTGGTTTTTCTCTTTTATTTATAACCTAAAAATTCCTCAAGGGGACTTTCGTCAACTTCCTTCTCAGTTAATGGGTGTTTTCCTTGCATGTGTAACTTCTGCAGGAGACATCATAACCAGTGTGTTCTAAAAAAAAAAAGGCCTTGTACCTTTGTCAGGTGTAGCAATTCAGAGACCACCTCATGCTTTCAAATACTAACTTGATGACATGCATCTCCGGGGCAGATGAAAGAGCCCACAGGATTGCTTTTCTGAACCTGTTAAAATTTCTCTGGGATACCATGTCCTAGTGAGAGACTGAGGGAGGGAAATGTCAGCATAAATTAACAAGCTTATCACAGAGAGTTCTATTAGAATGTGGGAAGAAAATGTGGGAAATAAAATTTTTTCATTCCTATTTTGTTTTTCCAGTTGAGTTAAACTTTCAGTCTGGGAATTCCTGCATGTTTGGTTCTTCCATCTGCTTCTGCTCTTTCTTTATTCCCTCCCTCCCTCCCTCCCTCCTTCCCTCCCTCCCTCCCTCCCTCCCTCCCTCCCTCCCTCCCTCCCTCCCTTCCTTCCTTCCTTCCTTCCTTCCTTCCTTCCTTCCTTCCTTCCTTCCTTCCTTCCTTCCTTCCTTCCTTCCTTCCTTCCTTCCTTCCTTCCTTCCTTCCTTCCATTTCTTCCTTCTTTCTTTCTTCCTGTCTTTATTCATGCATTCAGTTTCCTATCACTCATTCTGGGAGTCCTTTGCTTGCAGCTTGCTGGCCTCCAGCTGCTGCTGCTCCTCTGCATGGGGTGTGGAAGAAGAAGGCAAAGTGAAGCTCAGAGATTGTCAATGAATTCTCTTTGCAATCCCACCACAGTCATGCCCCCTCTGGAGTTTGCCTTTCTTGACACTAGCGGGCCCTGCAGGGTTTGGAAAGGGGTGTCCTGGGGCCCCTTCCAGACGGTGGCTCTGCTTCATCTAGCAGCGCTTCTCCATCTCCTTTTGTCTTCCAGAAATTTATAATATGCTCGTTCATGCTGATGCTTCCCCCTGCCAGACCTCTTGTTGTTGTGCATGTGTTCTTTTAAATTCTTTTACTCTCGTTTTAATGGCATCAAGAGAAGGGTATGAGAGAAACTCAAGTTCCATCAGCCACCTTGAACCAGAAGCCCCTTAATTTATTTTTAAAGCTCTTCCTTAATGCTCTGTCTTTCACTAGGTGGGTATTGTGGAATATCCCTGTTGTTTATTGAGAGATAGATGGCATTATGTGAAACTGTTGCATAGGCTATGTTAAATGGCATGCTCAAAAATAAAAAGAAATTCTGAGCACATATGAAAAAAAAATTATAGCATTTTTAAAAGTTTGAAAGTTGAAATTAAGAAAGTTACAGTTTTTACCTTTCTTCTTTGTGCCAAAGTGACTTTGATGATTAAAGGCAAGGACTCTGGGATGAGGGTTCAAATCTAGGCTCTCGTGTGCTCAACCTACATTAGCTACAGTTTCCACATCTGTAAAACAAGATATGACTTGCCTCCCAGGGCTGTATTGTGGACTGAAATGGTGTTTATTCTCCTCAGACAGACCACATGTGATTCCAAACTGACTATTAGACCAAGGCAAGCATACTCCCCCACTAAGAAGTGGGCCATCATCAAAACTCTGTTAATTTTTAATTTTATATCTGTTCTGTGATGACAGACAGATTGAAAATAAGAGTGTTTAAAACATGACTTTTCTAAAAGATATTGTAGCCTAGCCTAGTGGAGAATAATTATATTACATGAATGCAAATACTATATAGAGATATGACTAAATTGCTAAATTGTGAGTTGTAAATAATTGGGGCCATACCTAATATGTGGCCTATACAATTAATAAAAAAATATACTCAAAACTGCTAGACTTATCAAGGCAGGATATCTGTAGGAGGAGAAGAATATAGGTAAGTAGAAGGAGGGTTATGGAAGGCATTCTAGGTGCACGTGTGTGTGCTTGTGTGCGCGTGTGTGTATATGTGTGTAAAATGTTCAAAAGAGGAACATAAATGTGTCCCTGGCCAGTTGGCTCAGAGGTAGAGTGTTGGCCCACCATGTGGATGTCCCAGGTTTGATTCCTGGTCAAGGCACACAGGAGAAGAGACTATCTGCTTCTCCACTTCTCCCTCTCCTCCTTCTCTCTCTTTCATTCTTTCTCTCTGTTCCTCTCCCACAGACATGGCTAAATTGTTTGAGTGCATTGGCCTCAGGCACTGAGGATGGCTTTGTAGAACCTCCACCACAGGTGCTAAAAATAGTTCATTAATGGGCATGGCCCCGGATGGGCAGAGCATTGGCCCCAGGTGAGGGTTGCCAGGTTGATCCCTCTTGGCATGCATGTGGGAGTCTGTCTATCTCCCTTCCTCTCACTTGGAAAAGAAGAAAAAAACCCATAAATATGTTAATGGCACTATCTAATTTAAAAAATTTTTAACTCCAGAAACTATTTATTCTGTACAGGCTATCATATGTCTCTTACTTTCATTTGGCATTTTTCTTCCTTGCATGTGAGATATTCTTTCTGAGAAAGGAACACTTTCAATAGTTTTTTATTTAAGAATTTTCCATAAAACATATAGTTTCATATATTACAAATAAAATTGTAAATACAACTTTTCTGAAGCATAATATGCATTCAGGCTATAAATATTTATATACTTTCTGGCCAGGTAATTTTACTCTAAGATTCTGTTTGAGGTAAAGAAATATACAGATATTTAGTTACAATGATATTTATTACAATATTATTTTTATAAAATATTGTTCATAACTTAAGTTCATGGACACAGTAGGGGAATTCCTGATCTATAATAACATAAAAGGAAATTTAAGGGTAGTGATATAGTGGACAATATACTCTCTTTTCTTCCATAAAAATACAGGTGTTATGCCAAAAGGAACAATTTTTTTTACGGACCCTCTATGTTGGCAGAACATTAACATACAAATCAGTGAATATGCTTGTGTAGCACATCTGTTATAGCTACCTCATAGAATTTTAATAGTCCGAATAAAGGCAAAATTACCATGAGTTAAATTGTATATTTAGTTTTATTGACATTTCATATAGCTCACAATGACTTTTTTTTTTCATAACAACCTCACATTTTTATGATCCTGCTGAATTGATGAGACTTTTATCAGAGAATAATACAAAGTAAGCTGATATTCGGTGCTTTATTCTTCATCTGAGAGCAGATTTATAGATATCTTGAGTGCTTTTCATCCTTGCCTAAGCAGCCCTGGCCACCAGCAGACTGCAGATCCTTCGAGGTGAGGAACTTAGTTTTCCTGGCACCTGGGGCTGTGCATGCTACATGCAAGTGGAACTCAGTAAACCTTGTTCAAACTGCACAGGCCTGGCTTCTGCCTGTGTCTCTATGTGTGCCTGTGTGCCACACTTGATCTGACTTGCTAAGTGGCAGGGATCCCTAACTAAGCCTACACTGAATTCACCTTAACGTTCAGCCACACCTGATGAAGCTGATAGTTTGGTACTTGCAAAGGATTTTAAAGGGGCATTGAAGAGCCTCCGAGGCAGAGACTCATCCCCTGGTCCCGAGGGGGGGGGGGGAACAGATGAGACGCTTATGTTGTTTGTTCAGAGAAAATGGAAGACCCTGAGTATGGCAGGCTGCCTCCCCTCCTGCTTGACTTCTAACTCAGCCTCGTCAGTTTGCTTGTGAGTGAAAACAAAAAGAATTGTCTTCATGAAATCTTGGAGCAATGTGAAAAACACTGTGTGCCCATGTGCTTGGTGCTAGCAGCTTCAGCAGAGATCAGCATCCTCAACCCGGAGCCCTGGACACTTTGGTGTGTCTGTCGGCAGGTAGCCATGGAGCGGGCAACAGAATTGCAGATGGACATGGATGGTAGCAAGCCGGAATGCGACAGGAGGAAAATGGCAGACTCCATACTTATTAGCCAAAGTGGGCAGACTCCATACTTATTAGCCAAAGTACTAGTTCACAGAGCAATGAAATAACTTTAGAGACTGTGGAACTTTCTCATAGTGGGTAAAAGTAGAGCCTTAGAGATACTATTTTTAGTTCCATTTTCTTTCTTTCTTTCTTTCTTTCTTTCTTTCTTTCTTTCTTTCTTTCTTTCTTTCTTTCTTTCTTTCTTTCTTTCTTTCTTTCTCTCTCTCTCTCTCTCTCTCTCTCTCTCTTTCTTTCTTTCCTTCTTTCTTTCCTTCTTTCTTTCTTTCTTTTATTTATTTATTTTTTCTGTATTTTTCTGAAGCTGGAAACGGGGAGAGACAGACAGACTTCCGCATGTGCCCGACCGGGATCCACCCGGCACGCCCACCAGGGGGGAGCGATGCTCTGCCCACCAGGGGGCGATGCTCTGCCCCTCCAGGCGTGGCTCTGCTGCGACCAGAGCCACTCTAGCGCCTGGGGCAGAGGCCAAGGAGCCATCCCCAGCGCCCGGGCCATCTTTGCTCCAATGGAGCCTTGGCTGCGGGAGGGGAAGAAAGAGACAGAGAGGAAGGGGGGGGGGTGGAGAAGCAAATGGGCGCTTCTCCTATGTGCCCTGGCCGGGAATCGAACCCGGGTCCCCCGCACGCCAGGCCGACGCTCTACCGCTCAGCCAACTGGCCAGGGCCTAGTTCCATTTTCAATGATTAATTTTTACCTTGTTTTTGTCCCAGAAATAGGTTATATCTACAATGTCCTTGCAAAAATTAAGTACTACAAAAGTGGTGTTTAGTATTAGATATTTTCAGATATTTAGAAACTCTTTCTGACTGGCAGTGACAATTAATGAGATATTTAGGAAATCAATAATAATCTGAATTACCCTTTGAGGATTTTAATGTGTATTTTTGAGTTTCTATTTTGCTTAGATGCTTTATCTCACCCTCCTGAATTTCGGTGCGAGAGGGAGGTTTTCCTGTATCATACACTGCAGTAGCAACTGTAGAGGGTGCAGGAGGTAGAGCAGAGTACTTGAGATATCTGGAATTTTTGTGCACTTGATTTTGGTTTGTTTTTATAATACTTGAGATGTAAAAGTGATTGTTTTTGGTTTCCTCATGTACAGTAGTCTCCCCTAATCTGTAGTTTTGCTTTCTGTAGTTTCGGTTACCCACAGTCAACCATGGTTCAAAAATATTAAGTGGAAACTTAAAGAAATAAACAACTCATAAGGTTTCAATTGCTTGCCATTCTAAGTAGCATGAGGAAATCTTGCACAGGCCCTAGAGGTGACTCATCCCTTCGTCCAGAGTTTGCATGCTCAGACATTCCCCACTGGTAGTCATGTTAGTAGCCCTCTTGATTATCTTGTAGACTGTGGCGGGATTACAGGGCTTTTGTTCATATAACCCTGATTTTACTCAATGACCCAAAGTGCAAGAGGAGTCCTGCTGGCGATTCAGATATGCCAGAGAAAAGCTGTAAAATGCTTCTGTTCAATAAAAAAGATAAATATTATAAAATAAGACATTTTGAGAGAGACCATATTTACAAATTTTTATTGCAGTATATTGTTGTAATTGTTCTATTTTATTATCAGTTATTTTTGTTAGTTCTTTATTGTGCCTGATATATAAATTAAACTGTACCACAGGTATCTATGTATAAGAAAAAGCATAGTATATATTGTGCTTGGTATTTTCTGCAGTTTGAGAGGCTACTGTGGGTCTTGGAACATATCCCTCACAGATAAGGGGGAACTACTGTATTTAAAGTTCTCAGTACAATTTTAATTAATTAATTAATTAATTTTTAGCAAGACACACACACATAGACAGGAAGGGAGAGAGATGAGAAGTATCAACTTGTAGTTGTTCATTGATAGCTTTCTCATATGTGCATTAACCAGGGGGCTCCAGCTGAGCCAGTGACCCTTGCTCAAGCCAGTGACCTTTGAGCTCAAGCCAGTGGCCATGGGGTCATGTTTATGATTCCACGCTCAAGATAGCAACCCTGTGCTCAAGCTCGTGAGCCTGAATTCAATCTGGAGGAGTCCATGCTCAAGCCAGTGACCTTGAGGTTTTGAACCTGGTCTCTCAGTGTCCCAGTTTGATGCTCTATTCTTGTGCCACCACCTATTCAGGCTCTCAGCACAATTTTAGATTGATACTGATCAATTATTGACGGAGGCACCGAGCATGCTGACATTTTTTCTGAGAATGCCAATCTGTTGATGTTTTATCATTAATGAAGGGACAGCTATTGGTGTTTTAATTCAGGAGTCCAAATAGTTTAAGACATTCTTACAAAGTATTTTAATTGAAATTTTCATTTTAATTGAATTGAATTTTTAACTAAGATTGTTCCAGACAATTTAGGGTACATGGATACTCACTATTTAACTAACATATGATTAGAGACTAGGGCACCAATGATTCCGTGGATCATGGATGGCATCTACTCTCTCTAAAAGTTGAAAGAATTCCCTAACAGATAAATGTCATTTGCTTTTGATTCTTAGCAAAATAGATACTAAAAGAACAGCTTGAGCCTACTCACTGATACTCTTTGTTAGAGCTTGCATTGAGTTTTCCTTTCCTTGTATATCATGTTCTATTTTATGATAGAGGGATGGTTTTGATAAATGTTGGTTAAGTTCACTTGTGGAATGAAAAGTATCCAGTAAGAGAAAGAGAAGGGCCACTGACAAATAGATGTAGCTGTATCAATTTCCCAGTGGATAGACCATTATATTACCTTATTTGAAGGTGTGAACATTTTGTTCAATAATGGTATTATTTTTTAAAACATCATAACCATTTTTACAATATTACTGGGGAGCATTAAATGTTATCCTTGGGCTCTTAGTGTTGTAATGCTCTGAGTGGAAGAATGGATAAAACTGGGCCATTAGTTTAAGCATGGTGGGGACAAGTCACTTACCCTCCCTGGGTCTCCATTTCCTCACTGAGAAAAAGAAAATATTAAACCAGATAATCTGAGCTTCTTCCCAGTTTCAACTTTTGTAATTCTATACCCTCCTTGGAAGGAAGGGTGGAGTTCATATCCTTATAAATTCTGACTTGGGAGACAGCATGTATAGATTCCATTCTTTACCTACAGGCAAATCCAAAACCTTCCTGGAGTTTTACCGTGGAGAATAACTCTTGTTTGTTTAATTATTGAAATTGTACCTTTAAAAGCATAGATCTATGTATGGTAAGGGAGCCATATTATGGTGACAGTAAAATTGAAGTTCATAAGAATGGAAAATATAAAATAAGTATTGAGCAAAGTTGAAAATAATTAAAAAGAAATAGTTTGTTTTTAAATGCCAGTTTTACTCTTAAAATATTTGAGTTGGTCTAGTACAGTGTAGTTAGGTACGAAGAAATGACATGGGATGGAAAGCACTGTCCAATGGTCATGTTGGCTCTCCTCACTGACCTGCTGTATAAACTTGGCAAATGTATTAACCTCTCTGAATATCAGAATCCTTGTCTGTAGAACAAAGATAATAATAGTACCCAGATCAGATGGTTATTGTGAGAAATAATACATGTAAATATTTGACAATTTACTTCCCTATAATTCCAGCCAGTCACCAGTGTTTGGATGGGAAAATTGTTGGTCTAGTTCATTTATATTTGCAGGAAATTCTCACCAGCCATTAGCAGCAGACCTAAGTATATTGACTTCAAACTGTAAAAAGTGAACTTTTCTCTCACACAGCAGCCTCGAGAGTTTCCACGTCATTGTGGAAGAAGGGATGAGGGAGGGACATGGGCCCTCAAATGTGTTCTATTCAATAACTACAAAGTAAAAATCAATAATTTTTTGGGAGGGGGTTAGGAATGGGGTGTACACGCACTCCTTCCTGGGAACTGTGGACAATGCCAGGACTTAGGAAATCATTCTTTAGGAGAGTAGGAAAATGGTTCCAGGGCTTGGCGGGTGTGTGTGTGGGACAAATAGGAAGAGGTTGGTAATAGGGTACAATGTAATAAGATGAATAAGGCCTGAGGATTTAATGTATAACGTGGCAACTATAGTTGATAACATTGTATTGTATACTTGAAATTTGCTGAGAGTAGAACTTAAATGTTCTCTTGCATATACAAAAAAAAAAAGTAAATATGTGAGCTAATAATAGATGGTTAACTTGGTAGAGAAATCCTTTCACAATGTGTATATATATCAAAGCATGGATTTGGTATATAAACTTTAAATATCTTACAATTTTATTTGTCAATTATATTTCAATAAAGCTGAGAAGATGTTTCTTTAATGCTACCTTGGAGAGTTACAGGAGCATAGTAAGTGTTCGTGATATTTATTAATCTTGTCCTAGGTTGACATGAGGCTATGAGGAATCAAAGAGTCTGGATACTCAGAAGGGGGTCTCTAATAAGTTTCATCAGTTTTTCCTTTGTCATGTTCTGCTTTTGTTCTTATTTAATGAATAACTTAGTGTGTGCTCTGCTAAGAATTGGTGATAATAGTCACAATGTTTCTGTTAGCCTATGAGCTGGGAACATGTCATATGGCTGTAGCTCCACCAGCATGAATTCTGCATGTTTGGTGTCTGAAATCCTGCCAATCTTCCATGGCTTTTTGACACTATCTCTGTAACCCGAAATAATTATGTAGGTCCATAAAGAGGATTTGCTCAAAGAACATTTGTAAGCCACTAAACTTGAATAAAGCTTTTGTGTGTGTGTGAGACAGAAAAAGATATATATAGTATTTTTATATTTTTCTGAAGTGAGAAGTGGGGAGTCAGAAAGACAGACTATTGCATGTGCACAACCGGGATCCACCTGGCAAGCCCACTTGAGGGCGATGCTCTGCCCATCTGGGGCATTGCTCCATTGCAACCAGAGCCATTCTAGCACCTGAGGCAGAGGCCATGGAGCCATCCTCAGTGCCCGGGCCATCTTTGCTCCAATGGAGCCTTGGCTGTGGGAAGGGAAGAGAGAGCTAGAGAGAAAGAAGAGGGGGAAGGGTGGAGAAGCAAATGGGCACTTCTCCTGTGTGCCCTGGCTGAGAATCAAACCTGGGACTTCCACATGCCGAGCTGATGCTCTACCACTGAGCCAACCGGCCAGGGCCCAGATACTTATAACTTGGTCAAAGAGGTCTTAATAGGTGACTCCAAACAATTGTATTGTTTCCCAACATGATTTTGGATAAAGGCGATGTGGCTGTGAAGTGGATATGTCTATTTAAAAGGGGAGATGTATTGAATAGTTAGTCCTCAGGAGACTTTGAAGAAATTTATTCGACTTTTTGAGAAAGCAAAATGTCAGCAGCCTGGGGGTACATACTAATAGTGGAAAGACCATTGTGAAAAAGAGAGTGATGGACATCACAGGGGAGGGTTGTAAGTAACAGGCAAAACACAGCTGACAGTGCTGAGTGCTTGAAATGTCATGTTGGATTCAGAGATGGAATCAGAGCTCTGATGCCTTCCAGCTGTGGAGACGTCTTCGGCAATTTTTAGTGAAGCTCAATTTGCTTTTTTAAAGTATTTAAAAAATTTACTGATAATATAGGGGTGGGCAAATGAAGATTTACATTTGTGAGTACATGGAACAGTTTATTCTTGTATTATTTATTAATTATTATTTATGATTTTGTAAAAATTTTTATAATACCATAAATAATAAAAAACTATTAATTATTGTATTTCCATACGAACAACTGTAAACCTACTTTTGCCCACCCCTGAATTTTTATAATTCAATGTGAAATTAAATAATGACAACACCTAGATCAATGCATAATGGTGTTCACAAAATGCTTGTTCCCACCTTGTCTTAACTTCCCTATCCTTCAGCCTTCTACCAAAGGCTGGCTCTGGTATGGACATGTGGACTGAGCACCCATAACGCGAGTCAGAGTTAGAGGCCCTGCTAGACTGCTGAATGTGTCCTCTGATAACTCATCAGGAGACATTAGTTCTTTGGTATGATTTCAGTCTAAGTGAAGGTTCTCAGTTTCACCCTGAGGCCTTCTCTTATATATGGGCAGAAGAATTGAAGCTCCCTGAAAAGGGGAGGTCCTTTATAGAGGAGAGTGCAAACGTCAGAACCACCTCATTCATTCACGGTGGTCTCTTTCTGTGAGGCTGGGTGAATGCCAGAAATGATTTGTGCATGACTGCTGGTCAGGGACGGGTTTTACTTCCTCTAGAGTAAATAAGAAAAATAAGAACAGTATACAATCTCCATAAAATAATGTGTTTATTTAATTTTTGAGATTACTTCTTTCCTCACCTTTTGATTAAATTTTTTTTTTATATTTATGAAATGATGATGAATCCTTAAAAAATAATTACTGATCTGCAAAGTTCAAAATATGGAATACAACTCTTTCTGACATTTCAGTCTCTGTTTTCAGATGTCCTTAGAAAGGTAATCTGGATTATTTTTGCCATTACCAAACTGTAGCTCCTTAGCAATAGTTTTATATATATACACAGTGTTATATCCCATTTTCTTTTGCTTCTTTCAGATTCTGAATTTTCTCAACTAGAAAACTAATGGTCTTTCTTATATACAAACACTAATTTTTATTTTATTTTATCATTCTTTGACACCTGGAAGTAGGCATATTTATTTTTCCTATTGTGAAATTAGATTCAAAACTAACAAAAGTTTTGAGCAAGTATTATGAGATGGCCATACTCCTTGTGATTTTTATTTACATTGTCTCATTTTAGCTGCTCACAGGCTTGCTTTATGTTTCCTGAGAATCTGATATTTCTTTTTCTCTTATGGAATTGGATGTAGTGTGGGTGGTAACAGAGAAATTGTAATACATAGGTGTTCAGAATGTTATTTTGGAGGGATATTTAGAGTTAAGATAGGTGTTGTATTAGTACTCAGCTCAGATAGAATCTCAAGAACACCACAGTTCCATCATATAAATTAATAGAAATAGAGTAATTATTGGAAAATTTATCTCAGGTTGGAGTGGAAGATACATAAAAAAAAATCTATGAAATCAATTTAAATAACTTCCTAAGATTGACATTCTTTGAATCTTTGCACAATAAAAGTCTCACTAATAAAGCGTATGAACAGCTTTGGCAGGGTAGATCATGTAGTTAGATCATTGTCCTGATATGCCAGAATTGTGGGTTTGAGCCCTGGTCAGTGCACATACAATAATATGCCAATGAATGCATAAGTAAATGGAACGATGAATTGATGTTTCTCTCTTTCTTTCTCTTTCCCTAAAATCAGTAAAAAAAAAAAAAAAAAAAGGGTATAACAAATTTGTGTAAGATCTTTGGAAATTGGTGTTTCTAGTAATTTTAGATCATATTATGTACAAAGTTTAAATGTTTTAAGTTTGATTTTTATCCTTGTTTCCTGGGTAATTTATTAGAGAAAGTGCTACTGTATGATGACATTTTACGAACTTTGACTTATTCTCCTCTGAAAATCATGCTGGCAGCTTCCATTTAAAAGCAAACACAAACTAACTCATGAGAAATAAATATATTGGATTTAAAATGGGTGACTGTTATTGAAATATGTTAATGGCCAAGACTGATCTTAAAGCCAGAGCTCACCTGTCTTTCAAAATGAACAGTTCTTTGGCATGGTACAAGTATCAGCAATTGTAACTCTCAGGTTTAAAGATCAAAAGAAATAAGTATTGGTGATGAACCAAAATTAAAAGAAACCCAAATTGTTGGCATGGTGCTAAATTGTGAATTTGGTTTCAAATGAGTGAATGGGTGCTACTCCATATGTAAACCTGCATGCTATTGGTGTACTCATTAACCTAAACAAGCAAAATATAAAAATTAAAAACACTTCATTATAATTTTGCCTTGAAATCACAAGTTCCTTTTGGTTTTGTAGTATATGGAATGAAATTGAAAAGTGTTGAGGTTATGTAATATATAGCGCTAATGTCATGTGTGCGTCTCTTTGCACGTGTTCTGTCTTATAGTGAGTTATACGTTGAACTGTGTAGCCATGTTAAGATGTTGACCATCCTTAGATCAAAACCAGCTAATAACTAGACTTCTTCACTTTCAGATAACTGGGGCATATAAAGATAAGAAAGTGCCTGTTCAGCCGACAATGACTATGATGATGTAAATATAATACATTTGACCTGAAAGAGGATTTAACAGCATAGGCACTTGTTAACAAAGTTATAGTTTTGAGTTGACTGTGTAGGTTAAGAAATAAACTGAGTCATATGAACAATCCATTTGAATCAGGCAGAGCCAAGGTAGAAGTGGTTAGGAGCTCGCCTCGAACAGGAGCCCGAAGACTTTTATAGTGAAGAGGCAGAAGCAAAGCTAGGATCTTATTTGATTGGCTACAACTTAAGCAGTTGCCTTATTTGGGAAGCCTAGTAGGCTGCTTGTGATGGCTTGTCCTTAGTTTTTTATTTCTTTTAACTTTTTAATTAATTAATTAATTTATTTATTTTTAGAGAGAGAGAGAAGAAGGAAGAGAGAGGGAAGAAAGAGATGAGAAGTATCAACTCATAGTTGCTTTACTTTAGTAGTTTATTGATTCCTTCTCATATGTGCTTTGCCCTGGGGGCTCAAGCCTGTACTCAAGCTGGCAAGCTCAGGGTTTAAAAACTGGGACCTCAGCGTTCTAGGCTGATGCTCTCTGTCCACTGCACTACTACCGTTAGGCAGGTTTTGATTTCTTAACCTGAGGCTAAATAGGCTTAGGTTTTGATTTGGCTACATAAGCTGCTAAGGCAATGAAGCCACCTAAGTCTAATGGCCTTAGTATAACTTTAACTAATATAACAAATAGAATCATAGAGGTTTAGATGTTGCTTTTCATTATCACTTGTGAGTACTTCCTATGGAGGAAGCTACTTACTTTCACTTACTAGTAATTCATTTACCTATTAACAATGTTTTTTGAGCATTTGCTGTACATCAGGCATTGATCTAGGCGCCAAGGACATAGAAGTGGACACAACCAACAACATCACAGCCTTCCTGGGACCAGTAGTATAGTGGAGGGTGTTGAGAGAGCTGACAATCATCCATTAAACAAACAAATAAGTAAGGGAATTTCAAGTAACAATAAATGGAAATGGAAAATAAAACAGGATGAAGGAATAGAGATTGATAAAGGTGAGAGAGGAAATGGTAGCTATTCAAGATACCTTAGACAAACCTCTTTCAAAAGCTGACTCTTGATGAAGAGAAGGAAATACATACTCCACAGAAAAGTAGGCACAAAGGGTTTTTTGACATCATAGTTATATATATTTTTTATTTTGCAAATGAGGAAACAAACTGTGCAAGGTTGACTTGTCCAAAGTAGCACAGTGAGGAGCTGGCACATTCTTTTCCAGAAGGTGTGTTTGACTCAGATCCTATGTTTTTGTTTTTGTTTTTAATTTTATTTACTTATTTTTTACAGAGACAGAGAGAGAGAGTCAGAGAGAGGGATAGACAGGGACAGACAGGAATGGAGAGAGATGAGAAGCATCAATCATTAGTTTTTCATTGCGCGTTGCGACACCTTAGTTGTTCGTTGATTGCTTTCTCATATGTGCCTTGACCGTGGGCCTTCAGCAGACCGAGTAACTCCTTGCTGGAGCCAGCGACCTTGGGTTCAAGCTGGTGAGCTTTGCTCAAACCAGATGAGCTCACGCTCAAGCTGGCGACCTCGGGGTCTCGAACCTGGGTCCTCTGCATCTCAGTCCGATGCTCTATCCACTGCACCACCGCCTGGTCAGGCTCAGATTCTATGTTTTTAATGATTATGTTGTACTGCTCAGTGGAAATGGCCACTGGCTAGAGCTCTACTTAATCTGAACAATGAAACCAGCCAACCAACCAATCTAGTGAACAAAGGTTCCCCTGGGTTCCACCAACAGAGAGCCACAGCTCCTCACTTGGATTCTATACCTTAATTGTTCACACCAAGAACTTCCAGAAGAAAGGAGAGGCCAGGTTTTTAAAAATATTAACTTTCTATTTTATATAGTCAAGTCCTAGCAACCAAGAACAACTGCAAATCAATGAGTAAAATTAAGAAAAGCAACCCAACACTGAAGAAATCAATAAAGTACATGAGCCAGATTAAGAAATATAAAATGTAAAAAGATTTATTTTCTCATTAATTATCAAAGAGGTACAAATTAAAACAAGTCACTATTTTAATATTTTTTATTAGGAAACATAAAAGAGAGCAATAATATCCAGAGATGGTGAAGTATCTCTCACAATTTTAATGTAAATTCCTTAGAGTCTAGTTGGGCCACTTTTAACAAAATCTTACAAATTCTTTGTTTAGAAGTTATAAGGTTTAGTGAGTTGAATGGTGTCTCATGCTCCCAAAAAGATACATCTAGTCAAAACCTGTGAATGTGACCTTATTTGGAAAAAAGGATGTTTGTGGGTATAATTAAGTTAAAAATCTCAAGATGAGTTCATCCCAGACTAGGGTGAATTCTTAATTCAAAAATAAGTGTCCTAAGAGAAAAATAGAGAAGACAGACACAAAAGAAAGCCATTTGAAAACAGAATTAGAGTTATGCTGCCGCAAACCAAAACACAAGTAGAGCCACAAGAAGCTGGAAGAGAGGATTTCCACCTGGAGTTGATAGAGGGAGTGTGGCCCTGTGAACAGCTGGATTTGGGACTCCTAGTATCCAGAACTGTGTGGGAATATATCTGTGTTGTTTCAAGCCACCAAGTTTGTGGTGATTTGTTATAGCAGCACTGGAAAACTAATACATGTGGCATATAAATCTTTCATGCAACAATATTGTGTAATGGCAGAAACTGGAAATAATCTCAATGTATGACTAGTTAAATCATGTCATTAAAAAATAAGATATATCTAGCCTGACCAGGCAATAGGCGCAGTGGATAGAGCATTGAACTGGGATGCAGAGGACCCAGGTTCGAGACCCCAAGATCGCCAGCTTGAGTGCGGGCTCATCTGGTTTGAGCAAGACTCACCAGCATGAGCCCAAGGTCGCTGGCTCGAGCAAGGGGTTACTTGGTCTGCTGAAGGCCCATAGTCAAAGCACATATGAGAAAGCAATCAATGAACAAGAAAGCAACAAGTAACAAAAAACTGATGATTGATGCTTCTCATCTCACTTTGTTCCTGTTGTCTGTCCCTGTCTATCCCTCTCTCTGACTCTCTCTCTGTCCCTGAAAAAAAAAAAAAAAGATAAGTCTAATTCCAATGACAAGTCATCAGAAATATGTTAAGTAAAAAAAGTTGTAAAAATAATAAATCTTGTGTAATCCCATATTTATTAAAAAAACTCCAAAGCATACAACTGTATATATACTTGACATAATGTGACTCAATATGAGGTGACTCTTCATTTTTTCTGATAGGGATATCGTAAAGTTTCTTTTTTGTTTTTGGCTAACTTGAATATATAAATCTTTAGGGATGTAAATGAAATAATCAAGTTTACTCTTAAATTATTAATTTAGCTAAACATGCATATTTAACATCACATATATAAAATAATATATTAACCTAAACAGATTATTTTTTTATACTTTTATTTCTTTTTGTTGTTGTTGTTGTTTTGCAGTTTTATTTAAATTCTTGTCAAGTTAGCTATTACTTAAGATTACTTCAGGCTAATACTTTTTCCTCAAAAACCTGCTGCTTTAAATGAACATAGTGATTTACTTTTAGTGGCTGGAAGTCACCACAAGGCTATGACATCTTCCCAAGCTGTTTTTAGGGGGATATAGAGAAATCTGAGAGAGTGTGGTTACCAACATCAAGGACAAAATTGTTTCATTTCTGTACTCTGCTGAGATCAGTCTGTTCAATAAACTATATATTCAGCATTTGTCTCTGCATAAAAAATGTTTGGGAGGATATAAACCAAACTATGTCTAAGTTAAGAGTAGTTACCCTTGGGAATGGGATTAGTAGTAATCAGTTGTCTGTGTGTGTGTTTCACCACTTAGTTCTATAGTGCTGTATTGTTGGGCTGTATTACATGGGTAAAATATTACTTCTGTAGTACTAATATAGTAAAAAAAATTTTGAGAGCGAGATGATAAGGGTCAACTTGTAGTTTTGTCACTCTTAGTCATTTATTTATTTATTTTTTTAAAAAAATTTTAAATTCATTTATTTATTTTAGAGATGAGAGAGAGAGAGAGAGAGAGAAAGGGGGGAGGAGCAGGAAGCATCAACTCCCATATGTGCCTTGACCAGACAAGTGCAGGTTTCAAACCGGCGACCTCAGCATTCCACGTCAACGCTTTATCCACTGCGCCACCACAGATCAGGCTTAGTCATTTATTGATTGCCTCTCATATGTGCCTTGGCCAGGGGCTCAAGCTGAGCCAGTGACCCTTTGCTCAAGCCAGTGACCTTGGGTTTAAACCAGTGACCTTGGAATTATGTTGATAATCCTTTCCTCAAGCCTGTCACCCCACGCTCAAGCCAGATGAGCCCATGCTCACGCTGGCAACCTTGGGGTTTCAAACCTGAAATCTCAGCATCCCAGGTTGATGCTCTATCCACTGTGCCACCATGGGGCAGGCCAAATATTGTAATATTTTTTTGTAAAAAATTAAAACATCTACCAATATTCAAGATCCAGGTTACCTTTTATCTATGTCCCTAATCTTATCCAGAAGTATTTTTCTCCACTCAAATCTCCCAGTGGTTTTTCCATCTCTCAGTTGTACACTATAACTGCCTGCTGCAAAAATGAAAAGCTATAGAATAAATATACTTGGTAACTATTTTTTCCTATTTTTAATTTTATTTTAAAATTAGCATACAGTGTAATTGACATTTTTGTGTACAATTCTATACATTTTAACACATGTATAGCTATGAATACACTACCATTAGGATAAAGAATAGTTCAAGTATGTTAAAAAAAACTCCCTTGTGATGATAAAATATGAAATATCAGGCCCTGGCCAGTTGTATCAGTGGTAGAACATGCCCAGTGTGTGGATGTCCTGGGTTCAATTTCCCATCAGAGCACACAGCAGAAGCGACCATCTGCTACTCCACCCCTCCCCCTCTCGCTTCCTTCTCTCTCTCCCTCCTTAGCCATGGCTTGATTGGAGTGAGTTGGCCCCAGGCGCTGAGCATGGCTATATGGCCTCTGCCTGAGGCACTAAGAACTCAGTTGCTGAGCAGTGGAGCAATGGCCCAGATGGGCAGAGCATCGCCCCCTAGTGGGCTTGCTGAGTGGATCCTGGTGGGGGCACATGTGGAAGACTGTCTCTCTGCCTCCCCTTCTCTCACTGAATAAAAAAAAAAAAAGAAAATTTCAAAATTGCCCTTTTGTAGTTACATCTTTTCCCTCCTCCATTTAACCTCAGCAACCACTGAGTTATATAGCTCTTTGAGAATGTCATGTCAATAGGATTATATAGTATATAATCTTTTGAGATTGGCTACTTTCACCCAGTATAATGTCTTTGAGATCCATCCAAGTTGTTATATGCCCCAATAGATCAATACTTTGCTCATTTGTTGTTGTGTAAGATTTCATTGTATAGATATTTCAGTTTGTACCATTTACCCACTGAAGGACATTTGGGTTGTTTCTAGGGGCTATTATAAATAGAGCTTTTATAAACATTGGTATGCTGTTTTTGTTTTGGTTTTGGTTATTGTTGTTTTTTCCCTACTCCTCTCTTTGTGTGTGTGTGAATGTAAGCTTTCATTTTTCTAGGGCAAATAACTAGGAGAGGACCTTTGGGGCCATTATAGTGCATGTTTACCTTTATAAGAAACTGCCAAACTTTTCTCAGCATGACTGTATCATTTTTCATTCCTACCAGCAATATGGGTGAATGAATTCTAGTTGCTCTCTATCTTTACCTGCACTTGGAAATTCTCAGCGTTTTTCATTATAATCATTCTTTATTTTTAATTTAAGTATAGTTTATATATAATATCATATTAATTATACTTGTTTCAGGTGTACAATATAGTGTTTTGACATTTTTATACCTTACAATGTGATCACCCCCCTAATTCTAGTAATCATCTGTCACCATGTGAGCTCATCACAATATGACTGACTAGAGTCCCCTTCAATTCTCCACCCCACCCCTCCCCCTTCTGGCAACCATCCCTATGGTTTCTGTTTCTGAGTCTGTTTTCATTGTTTTGTTTTTCCTTTTCTTCCTTTTATTTAAATTTTAGATTCCATATGTAAGTGAAACAATTCAGTATTTGTCATTCTCTGTGTGCACTATAAAGTCATTTTAATTAGATGTGTGCTGGCATCTCATTACGGTTCCACTTGTATCCCTAATAGCTAATGATATTAAACACCTTTTCCTGTGCAGATTTGCCATTTGTGTGCCACTGGTTAAGTGTCTATTCAAATAATGGCTAAGGTATTTGGCCATTAATTAGTTTAAACCAGTGTTTTTCAACAGGCCCACTGTTGGTGATTTGGGTGGTATAATTCCTGGTTTTATAGGCTGGCCTGTTTATTATAGCTCATTTAAATTCCCTGGTTGTAGGATACAAAGTACTTGAAGCATCTGCCATTAAGATCACCGGAAAATGCTATTATACATTTTTAAAACTCACTAGAAGAGTTTCACTAAGTACCACTTAGTGAAAACCACTAGCTTATGAAATTAGGATTTTCCTCTGTTGCTGGAATAAGTTCAGTTTCCCACAGTTCACACAGGGTTTTTAGAGGAAGTGGCTCACTTAATAATATCAGGTTCTTTTTAGGAAAAAAAGGGGAATGAATGCTAATCAGAGACCAGTGGTTTCCACTGAATTTAAGTCAACTTTGTTTTTCAACAGTGTATGGGTCTATGGCTTTTACTCATAGCCTTTTTTGTGAATAAAGAACTGAAAACAGGCCCTGGCCAGATAGCTTGGTTGGTTAGAGCATCATCCCGAAGCACAGAGGTTGCCAGTTCAATACTCGGTCAGGACACGTACAGGAACAGATTGATGTCTCTGTCTCTCTCTCTCAAATCAATAAATAAAAATTAAAAAAAGATCAGATATAAAAACATCCTCATTAGATATAATAAACATTGTCTGGACAAATCATCATCATCATTGTCATTGTATTAGTGAGTTCTCCAAAGAGGCAGAACTAATAGGGTATCTCTCTAGATATTAAAGTAAAGAGGAGATTTATTATAGGAATTGACTGAGATGATTAGGGAGGCTGAAATATGCTATTATGACATGCTGTCTGCAGGCTGGAGAACCAGGCAATCCAGTAACATAATTGGGTCCAAGTTTGAAAGCCCGAGACTAGGGGCTCAATGTCCAAGGGCAGGAAAAGATGGACATCTTAGCTCAAGAAGAGAAAATTCACCCTTTGTTTGCCTTTTGCCCTATTGGGGCACTCAAAGGACTGGAAGATGCCCACCCACGTTGATCAAGGCCAGATCTTCTTTCCTTAATCATCAGATTCAAATAATAATCTCTTCCAGAAACACCTCCATAAGATATGCCCAGAAATAATGTTTTACCAGCAACTTGGGCATTCCTAAACCCAGTTAAGCTGATGCATAAAATTAAACATCACAGTCTTCTTCATGCTCATCCTAATCATCCCTTAGTAATGAATTTTTAGCTGGCTTGAGAGGTAGGGAAGGAACCATGAAGAGGGAAGGAGACGTGAAGGAGGCACTAGGTTTCACCTGGACAGCAGTAGAGCCAGTTATATGTATTCAGTATAAAACTGTAGGAAAGTCTCAGGCATTTGGAGATTTTCTCACAGAGTGCTCTGAGATTTCTGCCTGCGTGGCACCCTGCCACATGCCATCCTGCCACACGCTTTTCCTAGGTGTTTAGTCACAGTGCTGTGTCCTTTGCGGTAGCCTCGAGTCAGGAGAGTGGAATAAGTACCCCCAGGTACTTTGCATAGCCTAGTGCCGTCTCCTCCAATTAGACATTTTTAGAAATGGTCTCAATTTTATCTTAAAGAAGGAATGTGAATTTTATATTTCACTCTATGATGTGTTTGTATTTGTTTTATTGTGAAGACAATGTTTTAAATTAATAAGAGTTTTTTTTTTTCTTTTTACTTATCTCTCTTTTGTTTAAAATGTAATGAATTGGAAAGATCAATGTTCAAAAATTGAGCTGAATTGAAGAAGCTTAGCACAGCATCCCCGGTTCAGCATCTATGCAATTTCTCTTCTTGGTGTTTGGGTTTATTCCAGATGTTTTTAATTTGTGCCCACTCTCAACCCTCTCTTAGGAAAGCTGCTCTACCCACAGCCCAGTGACTTTAATGTTTTGTGTCAAGCATATTCCCCACCCACCTCTAGGCAAACTGGGTTAGGGACCCAGCCCGCTCAGAGCCAGCACAGGGAATGGTATCAGGCAGAGGTAGGCTGAGCTCTCTCTTGGAATTTTGGATTAGGGCACCAGTTAGTGATGTTACCCATGTAGAGAGAAGTGGGGGAGTTACATGGGAAAGCAAAATTGAGTAAGCAAAAGAGCCCACAGTTTTACCTAACTTAGTAAGGCAACAGTGTGTGGAATGGATGAGAACGAAGAGAAACTGGAATTGGGGGGAAATACAGAGCTTCACTTAACTAAAGATTGTGAGGTGAAGGTATATTGGGATGGGGTGTTGGCCATGGAACCAAGGAAATTCAGGTATGTGGGAAGGTTTGTGTTTTGCTGCTTTATCTCAAAGAACAACCAAAGAGATGATGACTTAGTGCTTCTTTCTTCTTTTGCGACTGGACATAAAAGCCAAGTTTCTTGGACTTTTAAAAAAGAACACTTACATTCTCATTCTGTTAGCTAGTGCAGATTCAGTGATTCATAGCAAAGAGTAAATAGTCTGGTCATTTAAAATGTGCCAATTACCTTGATCTGTGTTTCCTGGCTCAAGAATTAAAAGCCACAATCAATGAAAAAGCTGCCACAATTCTGAGGAGTGAATGAAAACAGCGGTTTTCCACTGCCTGGCCTCCGGCCCCATTGCCTGTAAACAGGATGTGTGCTGTGGGCGTGGTGGGGAATGCATTCTTCTGCCGTGTAAGTCTGATTGCTCTGCCCACATGGGACACTGTGCGTCCCAGTATCTCCCAATCCTGTTTAAAATATACACCTCAGGTTTGGTTTTGTTAGGATGTTTGGGAAGTATTTCAAGCAGATGGGCCATTCTTGTTTACAGATGTAGATCAAACACATGGCTGCCTTAGCCAATTTGTAGGTGTTTGAAAGCAGTCTTTTTTATCGGTGCCAGGCTTTTTTCAAAGTAACATTACTTCAGAGGAAGACTTTAAGTTTCATTCTGAAATGGTCTTTAAATTTGTACTTCCATGTACTGCTCAGTGAACTCAATGACGCATGCATTAGAAAGAAATAGTAAAACTGACCAATAGAAAGGACTCAGGGAAACGTGTATTTAAAGAGGCCCTTTGGTTTTTCTCTAGCGTCATTTGGGTGCAACAGCTCTCTTCCCATCTAGAATAAGCAAGGGTAGAATAAAATTTCATAGTGAGCTCGTGTAACAGGAAGTAGTTCATGGGATTATACACGATATTTGACACGCAGGAAAGTCTAGATCTTTATTTTAAAATGTTACATTTATTTTAAACATAGCTATTTTAAACTTGGCTTCAAATTGTTCAATTAAGCCTTCCTCATTAAGAATTCACATGATACGGTGGCGCAGCGTGAGTGACCAAATTTTGAGAGCCCTATACTCATCAAGGAATACACAAGTGGCACAACTATAAATCTGATTTTCCTGTGAGTCATCATGACCTATTTTATTACGCAGACAGACTTGCTGTGGATGTTGAGAGAACAATGGCATATTAGGTGGAGACATCTAATTTTGCATTTCTTTGAGGTCAGCTGTATTTAGTGGCCGGTTCTCTCCAGGCAAGGTTACTAAATGGGGAAGCTGGTATTTTTATCCTATCTTTTTTTTTTTAACCACCTGTCATTGGTGGTTATATTTTCCTTCCTTCCAGTGTCTTCAGAAACTCATATTTCCTCTTCCTCAAATCTCTGTCAATATGGGGCTTTCCACAAATGTTGAATAACCTGATATATATTAACTTTAGGTGTTGACCAATAAAAGACTATCTTTAGGGAATAGGCATTACTTATATTTGTTATTTATAATGAAAACTCTTTTTTTTCTTCCTATAACTTATTTTTTATTTTATTTCTTCTTTTATTTTAGACTTTATAGAAAATACAGAGAGAAATGCTCCGATCCCAGTTCTCCAAGACTACTACCACTACTAATTTTGCTTTGTATTCTTAGTATAGCAAAATGAGATCATACCACAAGCAAGTTTTAAACTGTGCCTTGTCTCTCTCATGATTTTTATACCTTTAAACGTGCTGATAAGCCATCTTTAATATTTTCATGTATTATTTTGTACATTTGTATTATATGACTGTACTCTAAGTTATTTAAACAATCTACCATTGTTTAACATTAAGATTGCATCCATTATTTTGCTATTGTAAGTTGTCATAATTAAGATTCTTTAGCTTATTTTTTTCAAATACAGTCATAATTAGAAGGGGAAAACCTTAGCTATGATTCCTCATTGCTAATGAGCCAAGGACAGAAAAATTTCTTGCTCCTTGAAATCATCTGTGCAGTCATTGTCTCTGCTTTCTGTTCAGGATAGCCTTGTTCGTTGGCCCTCGAAAATTAACTAAAATTGAGCTAACTTGGCACTCGTTGAAGGAGAAAATAGTTGAAAGTTTGGAAGTGCTTTGGGTTAGGTTGAAAACGAAACAAATTATCTGATGTATATTCTGAAGCCAAGTAACTATGATGTTTGGAAATACTGCAATAAAACTAAATTTTCAGCATTTGGAATTAGAGATAGAGTCTTTGCCATGAAAGTTATTCATTGCCAAAATAGGCATAATTCCAGAGGGCTTTCTCTGAAATGTAATTCTTGCTCAGTGTCAGAGTTACATGGCAGGTAGATCAGAAATTTTGCTTGAGGCGAGTGAAGGAGAATTGGAAAAGAGAAATAGTCTGTGAATGGAAAGGAGATGGGTGTTAACAGAGGCAAAATTTGTGAGATCTGACACATCACTGGTTAATAGGAGAGAGGGAAGCAGAGGTGGATGATATGAGCCTGGAGGTAGAGGGATGGTTCTGCCTTTTGTTGAGGAGGAGCAAGTGGTGTGGATATGGAGCAAATTCCCTTGTAGGTGTTTAACCTGAGCTTCTGCCTGTTTAACCATGTGATGATATCTCAGGAGGGAGTTGGAAAAGTAAAATTGGAGCTAGAACAATAAGTGTATATGCCATTAATAGTTTTAACCAATAGAAAGAATAAGTGCCCTTCTAGAGAAAGAATACTACATTTGAAGGTTGAAGTGAAAAATATGATGGGAGAGTTATCAGGGAAAATTGTAGGGGGGTGCAGGGTCAGGAGGAGCCCAGGAAGGATGCAGCTTTGGTGACAAATGAGGATTAAAACCTGCTGACCCATGACTTGGTTGACACTGTTGAACTTCAGTGAAGGTTTTCCAAATGAAATGTGGTTGTAGAAGCTAGAGAATAATCATAATAATAATATTACCAGCAAGAAGAACAGGTAGCATGTGTTAAGAGTGTACTGTGTGACAACTACTGTGCTTAGCAAATCAACTGTACTGGATCATTTAATCCTCTTTGTGGTATCTGTGATGTAGAAGTGTTTTTTAATCTCCCACTTTGTACAGGGAAACCAAAGTCTACAGAGATGAAATATTTTCCCCAAGATCTTACAATGTCTCACAGGTTTGACACAAATTTGTGATTATGTTTTTGGTTTTTTTTTTCATTTTTCTGAAGCTGGAAACAGGGAGAGACAGTCAGACAGACTCCTGCATGCGCCCGACCGGGATCCACCCGGCACGCCCACCATGGGGCGACGCTCTGCCCACCAGGGGGCGATGCTCTGCCCATCCTGGGTGTCGCCATATTGCGACCAGAGCCACTCTAGCGCCTGGGGCAGAGGCCACAGAGCCATCCCCAGCGCCCGGGCCATCTTTGCTCCAATGGAGCCTTGGCTGCGGGAGGGGAAGAGAGAGACAGAGAGGAAAGTGCGGCGGAGGGGTGGAGAAGCAAATGGGCGCTTCTCCTGTGTGCCCTGGCCGGGAATCGAACCCGGGTCCTCCGCACGCTAGGCCGACGCTCTACCGCTGAGCCAACCGGCCAGGGCCTGTGACTATGTTTTTAATTTCTCTGTTTCAATGAGCTAGACAGCCTTCAAGGAATTATATAGTAAATGCTTGGTGAGAAAGTGGGCAGGGGGTTGGACTTCTTTTGAAGAAGCTTAGCTCCCTATTGAAGAAAACTGTGAAAGTCCTGGAGGAAGAAGAGGCGTGGTCATGTGGAAGAAAGGTACCTGCAGAGATAGGCACTGAGACAGGAAACCTTTCCAGGGAGAGGCCAAGGCACTGTGATGTCTGTGGCAGAAGTACAGTGGAAATAAAAGCCATTTTTGCTGGAAGGTCAGGTTCTACCATGACATCAGAGTTCTGGAAAGGTGTCTGTGGCCCTCTATGGGACATGGAAGAGACTGAGTTAAAGAGTAAGATGCTAAAATCATAAAGGAAGATAGGCAGTTGTCCTGTAGCCTGAAGATGACAGATCTGTGTCATCTGTCATGGGCTGAGACTAGGTGATCCTGTGGTGAAAGTGGATTTTGAGAGAATGGAGGTTAATTAGGAAATGGCAGAGGACACTGATTGGAAACCAGGAGTTGAGAGGTGATGGTGTGCTTCCAGCTTCCAGTAGGCGTGTGCTTATGGAGGGGGGTGACGAGGAAGCATAAGAGCCATGGTCTTCCATCAGGCTGTTAGAAAGAAAAATGTTTAAGGGAAAGGGGGCCTTGAAGGAAGGGGAAGGTTTCAGTTATTGGTGAGCAAGTAAAAGGAAAGATCAAGGCACAAGCTAATGAAATTTTCCCCTCAAGAGAAGAGTGTTTCCACAGGGCACAGATGAACAGATGAAGGTGCCAGGCTGAGCCTTTGGTGGCATTAGTATGTTTCAAGTATTTGTGGGCGGAGGTTGAGAATGGACTAGAAATAACCTGTTAAGTGATGGAGACAGAGCAAGGTGGGAGGAGACCTGATCTGGCTGAGTTTTAGACTCTTCCCTCTTTCTGAAATTTCTGAGTTGAACTTCTGGTCTTTTCTTTTAATTTAACTATTTATTTATTTAATTAATTGTGTTTACATAGATTCTAGGGTCACCCTGATGTATCCCCCCACCCCCATATTCCCCTCAACATCTCTCTTGCCCCCCTCCTTACAGCGTCCTCCCCCCTTCCCTTCAGATTTATCCCATCCTATCATCCCCTTTCCCTCTGTCCTCTTTTCCTCTGGTCCCTTTGATCCCTCCTCTGTCTCAATTCCATTCCTCAGTTCTCATTATTCCTTGGATTCCTCAAATGAGTGAGATCATATGATATTTTTCTTTCTCTGCCTGGCTTATTTTACTCAACATAATAGTTTCCAGTTCCCTCCATAATGTTGCAAAAGGTAATATTTCCTTCTTTTTCATAGCCCCATAGTATTCCATTGTATATATGTACCAAAGCTTTTTAATCCACTCGTCCACTGACGGACACTTGGGCTGTTTCCAGATCGTCGCTATTGTGAACAATGCTTGCCATAAACATGGGGGTGCATTTCTTTTTTTTTTCCAGTCACTGATATGGTGTCCTTGGGATATATTCCTATAAGTGGGATGGCTGGGTCAAAGGGCAGTTCCATTTCTAATTTTTTGAGGAATCTCCATACTGTTTTCCACAATGGCTACACCAGTCTACATTCCCACCAGCAGTGCAGGAAAGTTCCCCTTTCTCCACATTTTTGCCAGCACCTATCATGTGCTGTTTTGTTAATGAGCGCCATTCTGACTGGTGTGAGGTGGTATCTCATTGTGGTTTTGATTTGCATTTCTCTAATGATTAGTGATGTTGAACATTTTTTCATCTGTCTATTGGCCATCTGTATGTCCTCTTTGGAGAAGTGTCTATTCATTTCTTGTGCCCATTATATGATTGCATTGTTTGTCTTCCTAGTGTTGAGTTTTACAAGTTCTTTATAAATTTTGGTTATTAATCCCTTATCAGATGTATTGTCAAATATGTTCTCCCATTGTGTGGTTTGTCTTTTTATTCTGTTCATATTGTCTTTAGCTGTACAAAAGCATTTTAGTTTGATATAGTCCCATTTGTTTATCCTGTCTTTTATTTCATTTGCCTTTGGAGATAAATCAACAAATATATTGCTGCGATAGATGTCGGTGAGCTTACTGCCTATGTTTTCTTCTAGGATGCTTATGGTTTCACGATTTACATTTAAGTTCTTTATCCATTTTGAGTTTATTTTTGTGAGTGGTGTAAGTTGGTGGTCTAGTTTCATTATTTTGCAGGTAGCTGTCCAGTTTTCCCACTACCATTTGTTAAAGAGACTGTCTTTACTCCACTGTATGCTCTTACCTCTTTTGTCAAATATCCATTGTCCATAAAGATGTGGGTTTATTTCTGGGTTCTCTGTTCTGTTACATTGATCTATATGCCTGTTCTTATGCCAGTACCATGCTGTTTTGAGTACAATGGCCTTGTAGTATAACTTGATATCAGGAAGTGTGATACCTCCCACTTTATTCTTCTTTTTCAAGATTGCTGAGGCTATTCGTGTTCTTTTTTGGTTCCATATAAAATTTTGGAATATTTAGTCTATATCTTTGAAGTATGTCATTGGTATTTTCATTGATATTGCATTGAATTTATAAATTGCTTTGGGTAATATAGACATTTTAATGATGTTTATTCTTCCTAACCATGAGCACAGTATATGTTTCCACTTGTTTGTGTCTTTCTTGATTTCTTTTATCAATGTTTTATAATTTTCTGAGTACAAGTGTTTAACCTCCTTGGATAAATTTACTTCTAGGTACTTTAATTTTTTTGTTGAAATAGTGAAGGGGATTGTTTCCTTAATTTCTCTTTCTGACAGTTCATTGTTTGTGTATAAAAATGCCTCTGATTTCTGATTATTAATTTTATATTCTGCCACCTTGCTGAATTTGCTTATTAGGTCCAGTAGTTTTTTGACTGAGACTTCAGGGTTTTCTAGATACAGTATCATTTCATCTGCAAATAATGATAGTTTTACTTCTTCTTTTCCAATTTGGATGCCTTTTATCTTTTCTTCTTGTCTGATTGGTGTGGCTAGGACTTCCAGTACTATGTTGAATAGGAATGATGAAAGGGGGCAACCCTGCCTTGTTCCTGATTTTAGGGGAATTGCTTTTAATTTTTGTCCGTTAATTATGATGTTTGCTGTGGGTTTGTCATAGATGGCCTTTATCATGTTGAGGTATGTTCTCTATATTCCCAATTTGCTAAGAGATTTGATTATAAGTGGGTGCTGGATTTTATCAAATGCTTTTTCTGTGTCTATTGAAATTATTATGTGGTTTTTCTCCTTTCTTTTGTTTGTGTGGTTAATCACATTAATTGATTTACGAATGTTGTAGCATCCTTGCCTCCCCAGAATAAATCCCACTTGATCATGATGTATGATTTTTTTCATGTATTGCTGGATCCAGTTTGCTAATATTTTGTTGAGGATTTTAGCATCTATATTCATCAGGGACATTGGCCTATAATTTTCTTTCTTTGTGTTGATTTTGCCTGGTTTTGGAATCAGAATTGTACTCACTCCATAAAAGGAACTTGGAAGTGTTTCTTCCTCTTGAATTTTTTGAAATAGCTTGAGAAGGATAGGAGTTAGTTCTTCTTTGAATGTTTGGTAGAGTTCACCAGTGAAGCCATCGGGCCCAGGGGTTTTGTTTTTTGGGAGCTTTTTGATAACTGTTTTGATCTCTTTTGTTGTAATCAGTCTGTTTAGGTTTTTTGATTCTTCCAGATTGATTTTTGGAAGATTATATGTTTCAAGGAATTTGTCCATTTCACCTAGGTTGTTTAATTTTTTTGGCATACAGTTCTTCATGGTATTTTCTTACAATATTTTGTATTTCTGTTGTGTCAGTTGTTATTTCTTCACTCTCATTTTTAATTTTATTTATTTGAGTCCTCTCTCTTCTTTTCTTGGTGAGTCTGGATAAAGGTTCATCGGTCTTGTTTACCCTTTCAAAGAACCAGCTCTTGGTTTCATTGATCCTCTGTATTGTTTCTTTAGACTCTGTCATTTATTTCTGCTCTGATCTTTATTATTTCCTTCCTTCTACTACATTTGGGCTTTACTTGCTGTTCTTTTTCTAGTTCTTTTAGATGAAGGGTTAGGTTCTTTATTTGAGCTTTTTCAAGCTTCTTAAGAAATGCCTGTTGTGCTATGAACTTCCCTCTCAGGACTGCTTTTGCTGTGTCCCATAAATTTTGAGTTGTTTTATGTTCATTATCATTTGTTTCTAGGAATTTTTTTAATTTCTTTTTTGATTTCATTGTTAACACATTTGTTATTTAATAACATGCTAGTTTCCATGTGTTTGAGTTTTTTTCAGTTTTTCTGTTGTGGTTGATTTCTAGTTTCATGCCATTGTGATCAGAGACAATGCTTGATAGGAGTTAACTCTTCTTAAATTTGCTGAGATGCTTTTGTGCCCTAACATGTGGTCTATCCTAGAGAATGTAACATGAGCACTTGAAAAAAATGTATATTCTGCTGCCTTATGGTGAAAGGCTCTAAAGATATCTATTAAATCGAGTTGATCTAGTGTGTCCTTTAAGTTCACTGTTTCTTTGTTAATTTTCTTTCTTGAGGATCTATCTAGTGATGTTAGTGGGGTATTGAAATCTCCTACTATTATATAGTATCGCTGTTTATCTTGCCCTTTATATCCATCAAAGTCTGCTTTATATATAATATTTAGGTGCGCCTATATTAGGTGCATAGATATTTATAATGGTTATATCTTCCTGTTGGATTGCTACCTTTATCATTATGTAGTGACCTTCTTTATCTCTTACTATAGCCTTGGTTTTAAAGTCCATTTTGTCTGATATAAGTATTGCTACCCCAGCTTTTTTTTCATTTCCATTTACATGATATATTTTTTTCCATCCTATTTACCTTCAGTCTATGTGCATCTTTTGTTTTAAGGTGTGTCTCTTGTAGATAGCATATGTACGGGTCCTGTTTTCTTATCCATGCAGCTACTCTATGTCTTTTGATTGGATCATTTAATCCATTTACTTTTAAGGTTTTATTGATATGTAGTTGTTTATTGCCATTTTATTCTTTAAAGTTGTATTCCTCTTTTGCTATATTCTTTTCCCACTTTGATCTATTTACAACAGGCCCCTTAACATTTCCTGCAGCATTGGTTTGGTTATAATGAATTCCTTGAATTTTTTTGTCTGGGAAGCTTTTTATTTCTCCTTCAATTTTAAATGATAGCCTTGCTGGATAAAGTAGTCTTGGTTGTAGGTTCTTGTTCTGCATTACTTTGAATATTTCTTGCCATTCCCTCTGGCCTCAAGTGTTTCTGTTGAGAAGTCAGATGTTATCCTTATAGGGGCTCTTTTGTAGGTGATGGCCTTTCTTTCTTTCAAGCTTTTAATATTTTTTCTTTATCGCTTAGCTTTGGTATTTTAATTATTATGTGTCTTGGTGTAGGTTTCTTTGGGTTTCTCTTTACAGGAGTTCTCATTGCTTCTTGAACTTGTGAGACCCTTCCTTGCATCAATTTAGGGAAGTTTTCAGCTATGATTTGATTGAATAAAGTTTCTATCCCTTGTTCTTTCTCTTCTTCTTCAGGAACCCCTATGATGCAGATGTTATTTCTCTTCATGTTGTCACAGAGCTCTCTTCAAGTTTCCTCAGACTTTTTGAATGTCTTTTCCTTTTTCTGCTCTGCTTCCATGCCTTCATTCATCTTGTCCTTCCACTCACTGATTTGATCCTCAACTTCATTCATCCTGATTTGAATTCCTGCCATTGTGGTCTTCATTTCTAATATTGTATTTGTCTCCTTCGACTGATTCTTTTTTAATATTTCAATGTTTTTTTTTTTTATCCTTGCTATCTCTTTATTTAGGTGTTCGTAATGACCATCCATTGTTGTTCTAAGATTCCTAAGAATCCTAATAATCATTGTTTAAAATTCTGCATCTGGTAGTTTGGTTATTTCCATATCACTCAGTTCTTTTTCTGGAAGTTTCTCTTGTGGTTTCATTTGGATTGCACTTCTCTGTCTTCTCATTGTTTTTGTGTGTTTGGGTGTGTTGTTTGTAGGGCTGGTGAGTCTAGGTTTGGTGTTGTCTGCCTACAATTTTTAGTTGTGTTATTTCTAGGTCTTCTTAGGTTGGCATCTGCTGTTGTTTGTAATCCACTGTTGGGTTTGGCTTTTCTAGTAGAGCCTCTTTGAAGTCTTGATTTTTTTGTTTTCTTCTCAGTTATCATGGTGGTAGTCTTGTTTACTGATCTCAGCAGGGGTCTTTTTCAAAATTGTATCCAGGAATGAGGTGGATGTAACCTGAGACTCTGAAGGCCTAATCTTCCAGTTACTCTCTCTGGGGGCGAGGTGCTTTCTCCTCTTCAGTAGGGGGAGGTGTATCTCAGATCTCCATGGATACCTGAGTTACTGCACCTCCTCCCCACTTCTTGTTTTCAGCTGTGTCTTATTGTGCTGATTAGAGCTGGAGAGATATCTTGAGATGGGTGATCTGGAACCACTTTAGTCTTGTGTTATGTGGAAGGTTCAACCCCTCTCCTAGCTATGGCCACCTCCAGCACTGGATGAGTCAGCTTCTCAGGTCTTCTCATGCATTCCTCTGCCCATCACTGTCTGTTTCTCTCTCCCCCCTTTCCTTTTGGAAGATAAGCCAGCCCTTTCAACACACCTCGTTCCCAGGTCCCAAGTAAAGTGGCTGTGAGCAATATTTTCTACTCTTTTCCTTGGAATGACAGCCATTCTGGGCTCTTAGCCTCACACCCCCTTTGTTCCTGTAAGCAAGGGAGACTCACTGCTCCTCTGCACTCCCTATCAGACTCAGTGTGGCTTCTTCTTTGCTCCTTGGTTTTTGAGAGCTGTTCTTGTTGTCCAGAGTTGTTTTTTCACCAAACTTTTGGTCTTTATAAACTGTTCTTCAACAGCCAGTAATCAGTACCACAGGCTGCTCCCAGGGAAAGTCAGGGACAGAAAGAAAAGGACACGAGTGTCACACTTGCAAAGGAAATGCTAACGCTGTCCTGACTTGTCTGGATAGTTGTAGACTTCCTTGAAGTTCTATGGCCCTGGTTGGCAAACTACGGCTTGTGAGCCACATGTGGCTCTTTGGCCCCTTGAGTGTGGCTCTTCTACAAAATACCATGTGTGGGCACTGCCTCGATAAGCAATGTACCTACCTATATAGTTTAAGTTTAAAAAATTTGTCTCTCAAAAGAAATTTCAATCATTGTACTGTTGATATTTGGCTCTGTTGACTAATGAGTTTGCCAACCACTGGTCTGTGGAATGAAATGGCAAAATTTATTTGAAAAGAATTAGACATTAATGCCTTAAGTATAGATAAATATAACCTAACATTGAATCAAGGGTCTCAACCTTGGCTGAGTGGGAATCCTCTGGGAACCTTCAGGAACTACTTGCAGCTTACCAAAGACCAGTGCTTGCAGCTGGGGCTCTGGTCTCGGTGTTTAAACAACCGTCCTCAGTACTGCTGATGCATTGTGAAGGCTGAAAGTATCTGTGTTCTACAAAGTGTAGAAAACCAGGAGTGGATAAACTTTTTTTTTTTTGTATTTTTCTGAAGCTGGAAACGGGGAGAGACAGTCAGACAGACTCCGGCATGCGCCCGACCGGGATCCACCCGGCACGCCCACCAGGGGCGACGCTCTGCCCACCAGGGGGCGATGCTCTGCCCCTCTGGGGCATCGCTCTGCCGCGACCAGAGCCACTCTAGCGCCTGGGGCAGCGGCCAAGGAGCCATCCCCAGCGCCCGGGCCATCTTTGCTCCAATGGAGCCTTGGCTGCGGGAGGGGAAGAGAGAGACAGAGAGGAAGGAGGGGGGGAGGTGGAGAAGCAAATGGGTGCTTCTCCTATGTGCCCTGGCCAGGAATCGAACCCGGGTCCCCCGCACGCCAGGCCGATGCTCTACCGCTGAGCCAACCGGCCAGGGCCAGGAGTGGATAAACTTTTTGTTGATGTGAACCCACCTGTGTGTTCACACTTCTATGGGGCAGGGTCTAGTGTCATCAATAAATCTTGTCATCGTTTGTGGCTGGTGCATTATTAAGCCACACATGCTGGATTAATGCTGATAATAATTGTTTGACAATCACTATTACTCTAAGCTTTATCTCCCACAGAGATAAACATTAGGTGAAGGGAAGCACTTTGGGAAACATCCTATTTACTTGTGAGGAGAAGGTAAAGCATGATTAGGAAACAGGTTTAGCATGCAGAGGAGCTTTGTTATCCCATAAGATATTTGGTAGTGCTTAGTTAGACACCACCACCCTCAACCACAACTCCAGGCCTTATCATTAATACATTATTCAAAATTATATAAATTGAGGTTTTATGTAATTTATATTTTGCCTACAACTAATAACTTGATATCAGTTAGTTGTAGTTTCAGTGAAATAATCATTAAATAGTTTTGAAAGGTCTGTGTAAGGTAATATCCAGAGGAAACTTAAGAGTTTAATTCCTTTATTCTGGTTATTTAAAATGTGTATTATATGAAATTTTATTATGGTATAGTTCAACATTGCATGTATTCTTACTGAAGCATTGATGATAGCTTAAGAATTGTCTCAGAATTAAACAAACAAATTGAAGTTTGACTATTGGTTTGTGAAGGGTTTGACTGGATTGTATAGTCGTGGAGAGGGTTTCCATATAGGAATTCTTATTTCAGAAAAAGAGAGCATTCTTTCATTTATGTTCTCATTTTCTTTCTGAGTAAACACCTGAATTTCAGCATCTATTTTAAATTTAATTTCTCTCAGGTAAAGACTTAAGCCTTATACATGCAGAAGTACACACATATACATATAAATATATTTTATTCTACAAGAATAATATGTATTTTCAGCTAAAGCACAAAGGAGAAAAGAGAAGAAAATGAAGTCACTTGTAATATATAATATATACATTACAAGTGTATGTATATACATATACATACATATGTATATATATATATTTTATCCTACCATGTGGCTATTACCTTATAACAGGGGTAGTCAACCTTTTTATACCTACTGCCCATTTTTGTATCTCTATTAATAGCAAAATTTTCTAACTGCCCACCAGTTCCACAGTAATGGTGATTTATAAAGTAGGGAAGTAACTTTACTTTATAAAATTTATAAAGCAGAGTTACAGCAAGTTAAAGCATATAATAATAATTACTTACCAAGTACTTTATGTCGGATCTTTGCTAAGTTTGGCAGAATAAATCTTTATAAAACAACTTATTATAGTTAAATCTATCTTTTTATTTATACTTTGGTTGCTCTGCTACCGCCCACCATGAAAGCTGAAACGCCCACTAGTGGGCGGTAGGGACTTTGTTGACTACCACTGCCTTAGAATATAATCTTCTTGCTTTACACACACACACACACACACAAATTAATTTTATATATTGTATTTAATAACCTGTTTTTTCCTACTTAACATATATGAACACTGTTGTTCTCACTAAATATTCTTCTACAATGTAAATTTATCTAGATAGTACTGATATAATTTATTTGACAAATAATCTGCTGCTTGACATGTGGATAGTTTATAATTTTATTTATAATTTTGCTATTATAAATAATGGTGGACTGAATATTTTGATAGTTCAATTCAAAGTTTTTAGTGCTAAGATATAAAATGGTTGACAAAGTTGTGTTCTGTCCCAACTGGTTTCCATAGGTATGGAGTATATATATATATATATATATATATATATATATATATATATATTTATTTATTTATTTTTTGTATTTTTCTGAAGCTGGAAACGGGGAGAGACAGTCAGACAGACTCCCGCATGCACCCCACTGGGATCCACCCGGCACGCCCTCCAGGGGCGATGCTCTGCCCCTCCGGGGCGTCGCTCTGTTGCGACCAGAGCCGCTCCTGCGCCTAGGGCAGAGGCCAAGGAGCCATCCCCAGCGCCCGGGCCATCTTTGCTCCAATGGAGCCTTGCTGCGGGAGGGGTAGAGAGAGACAGAGAGGAAGGAGAGGGGGATGGGTGGAGAAGCAGATGGGTGCTTCTCCTGTGTGCCCTGGCCGGGAATCGAACCCAGGACTTATGCACACCAGGCTGATGCTCTACCACTGAGCCAACCGGCCAGGGCAGGTATGGAGTATATTTTTAATATTCTGACAAGTTGCCTAGACCTCATTGCATTAGTTCCATAAACTTGATATTTAAGAATTCTGAGAACCTACTAAAGACAGGGAGTTCTTCTCCTGGTATTCTTCCCCTAACACTACTATTTTTATATACTTATCTTTCACATGAACTCTTATGGCTGTGCCTGCAGTGTTTAAAAACATACCCTGACCTTCCACGTTTGTGTGCTTAGGCTGCTGACTATGTCTTGAAGCTTTTGTTTTACCATGTTTCCAGCTCAGCCTATTGAAATCTAAGTCTTCCATAAATCCAGCTCCAACGTCACTATTTCAAGAAAGCCTCCTCTTGTCCTTCAGGATGACCTAACCTGCACCTCCTTTGTGCTCCCTGCTCTACTCTTTCCCCACAACCACACCCAGGCTTCAATTTGGACTAGTGTTGTCCAGTATTAGTACTACTATATAGCATTAACATTTTAAGTTCTACCTAGTTAACATTTGAAGTTATTTAATTTTTAATATGTAGTTTTAACATTTGAAGAGCTATATCCTATAGTAAGTGTGTTTTAGTCATCCTTGTTTTGTTTGTGATACATTGTACAGTACTTTTTGGATGTTTAGGGTCAATGCACGTTCTCTTAAGAAGTTGCTTAATATTTTAAATTTACATAAACCATTTCATATATATTTTTTCTTTCATTTTTAATGCAGCACAAAAGCAGAGAATGGGTAGTAATAACAAAAACAGAAAAATTTAATTTGCTGATCACCTTAATCTTGTCTGAAAAGGTACAAAATCCACAACATACAAAACACCTCTAAACTCAACTTGAAGTCAGACTCTTTATTTTTTCCCTTATTAGTTGTTCCTGAGGATTTCTAATGTCTCTCTTAGGCCTTAATTATTTCTGATAGTGTTACCTATACTGTAGATAAATTTGGGAGATTATAATTTGTAAGAGAAATAAAATCTGGATTCTGGTTCCAGCTATGTGAATAAAGAACAATTTGATTGTGAGAAACATTTTAATTGTCCTGAATCTCAGTTTCTTTATAATACAAGCAAATGGGCCCTGGTCAGTTGGGTCAGTGGGTAGAACATTGGGCCGGCATATGAATGTCTCAGGTTCGATTCCTGATCAGACACACAAGAGAAGCAACCATCTTCATCTCTTCCTCTCCTCTCCCGCACTTTCTCTCTCTTCCCTTCTTACAACCAGTGGCTTGGTTTGTGTGAGCACTGGCCCCAGACAAGGGTTGCCAGGTGGATCCTGGTTGGAGCACATGCAGGAGTCTCTATCTCCCCTCCTCTCACTTAAAGAAAAAAAAAAGAGCAAATAAAAATAGGTCTTTTTTTTTTAAATTTTTAAATTTTTTTATTTATTATTATTATTATTTTTTTTTTTTTTCATTTTTCTGAAGCTGGAAACAGGGAGAGACAGCCAGACTCCCGCATGCACCTGACCGGGATCCACCCGGCACGCCCACCATGGGGCAACGCTCTGCCCACCAGGGGGGTGATGCTCTGTCCATCCTGGGTGTCGCCATGTTGTGACCAGAGCCACTCTAGCGCCTGAGGCAGAGGCCACAGAGCCATCCCCGGCGCCTGGGCCATCTTTGCTCCAATGGAGCCTTGGCTGTGGGAGGGGAAGAGAGAGACAGAGAGGAAGGCACGGCAGAGGGGTGGGGAAGAAAATGGGCGCTTCTCCTATGTGCCCTGGCCGGGAATCGAGCCCGGGTCCTCCGCACGCTAGGCCGACGCTCTACTGCTGAGCCAACCAGCCAGGGCCTAAGAATAGGTCTTTATCATATAATTTAACTATAAAAGCCTATAATTTTTATAGCATAAATGTTGACACATATATTAAATCATTTAGATATATGATTTAATAAGCACTTATTATGGAATAGGCAGATGCAATACATTTTATATCTGTTTTTGGCTTTGGTTGCTGGTAAGAAGTTCTACTCAACTTGTTTTTAATAAGAGAGAAATGATTAGTTGGTTAACTGGGAAGACCACAGGTTTATGGACGTTAGGCACAGCTGAATTTAGGAGTTCAAGTGATGTGTTCAGTGTTCCGACTCTCTCCAGCTCGTTGCTGTTCTGCCTTTATCTTCCGGCTTTTCTCTGTTGGCTTCCGTCTTGGATGGGATCATAGGATACCATAGAAAAGGTGAATGGTGACAGTCTCAAGCTAGAAAATTATGAGTGAGGACTCTCACTTGCCAAATTTAGTTGTAAGGCATAACCCTTTGCCCAATCACTGGGTCCTGGAGAAGATTTATATAATCACTCTTGGTTGTGATGAATGTCAAACTGGGTGCTTGTGGGACAACTGTGATAAATAGCTGTACTGGGGGCAGTGAAGTGGAAGAGGAGGTGAAGGAACAATGGAGTCAGGAAAGTATATTAAACTTCTATCAAAATCATGACACTCCTGTGGCAAAAGAAAAACTTAAAATTCATCTATCTATTATTTAACCATCCATTGAGAACATCTATATTATTTCTGCCATTTTGGCAAAAAAAAAAAAAAAAAAAAAAAAAAAAAAAAAGGCTTAGGTTACATTAAAATAATATGGATTTTAGAGACATAATTAGCATTTTTTATTTTTAAAAGATACAAATATCTATTCCTCTTTTACACAAAAGAACTGAAACAGTAAATAATTGTCTACATAAAAATGGATAAACATTATAATGTTTAGATAATGTACTAGAAATTCCTTGAGTTGTAATCACTATCCTTACAACACATTCAAGGATGCTCTTCACTTGCTGTTTCTTTACAGATAAATTAGAAGGAAAAAAATATTCTTCTTAAAAGAGAAGGGAGTGATGGTCCAAGATAGTCATATGATGAAGCATTGTGACAAATTTTAAGTATACAATGCTAGAACGAGAGAATAAATTTGAGTGCAGAGTTGAATCTTGTTTGGGTTCTAAAGTGAACCTGAGACTTATTTCACAGAAAAGAGGGACAGTGTTGCCAATGAGGGCTCATATGTTGTCTACTTGAACTCAATGTAAGAGGAAGGTGTGTGGATTGGTGGCTTGGTTTGAAAATAAAAGAGTAACAGACTATGGCCACTTTAGAGCATCATTGACTGTTGACTGTGGGATGGGTGCTCTTTACACAGTGCTTTGTACATATTATCTTCTCACAGAGGTGGGACTTTCATAAGTCTCATTTCACAATGAAAGGATCTATGACTGAGAGCTGTAATCACGTGCCACGATCTCACACCTAGTGAGTGGCAGTACCAGGTCTTGAACCGTGGTCTGCCTGGATCTGAGTCTTGAAATTATGTTATCTAGTGGGTTGAACCATATAGAATTCCTATATTTGTGGTTTAAAACAGTCACATATCAATTATTTAATAAGGTAAAATAATGTGCTTGCCACTAGAACTTTGAAATATTAAAGGGATGATCTTTATATTTTTCTACCTTTAAAATCTCACGTGAGAATGGTGAGTAATTATGAGGTTTCTTATTTCACAGTTTAGAGAAAATATCTTTCTTTTCTCCTAATTCTCCATTCCAGGAGAATGCAATATAAAACTTGAATAATTAGTTATGCTTATCATAGGCAGGGACACATGAAAAACCTTAGTATCAACTTCAAGTGATGTGATATTAATTTCTTGATTTACCATAGCAGGTGGCCATTAAATTAAAATGGAAGAAAATAAAGCAAATTGCAGGATGCTATCAGGATTATTAGTTTTGTGACTGTGGGCAAGTAACTGAATGTAATTCAGTCATAATAAGCTAATATACCTTGTAGAATTACTGTTAAAATTAAATTAGCAAATAAAAGTATAGGGCTTAGCACAGTGCCTAACAGAATAAAATTTCTCTGCTATTATTAGTTTCACTTTGTTTTCAGAGTTTTAAGTGTGCATTTGAGAATGGTTCCCACTGGGGCTATTTGGAGATGGTTTGCTGATAGAAGTCCGCTAGTGGCTAATGTAACAGATAATACAGAAATGATGAGAAATGAAGGCTCTTCCACTCCATAAGGCACTTCCCGGCTGCTTCAGCCTTCGCTCTCCTACCTAAAGCTGTGGTGCTGTTCATGACCAAAGCTTTCTCAGAGTGTCAATTTTCTTTAATGAGAAGCATCCAACTTTGTTATCTGATCTGCATGAGAGAAATGCGGCCACGTGACGCTGATGCTTTGGAATGTTGTCTACACATTTGCCCTTTCTCTCACAAAGACCGAAGTAGTGACAGTTCCCAGCGGCCATAGCGATTTGGTAAAGGGCTCTCTCCCCTTCTTTGCTGAAAGGCTCCTTTATCGGTGCTTTCCCAGGAATTTACAGGCCACAGTGAGTCACGCAGTAAGTTCGGTGCTTCCCAGCAAGCAGCTTAGAGTCAAGTTCCGCAGCTATTCTTAGCTGCTCCCCACCCTGTAATGGAAGATACTGGATGAACCTGCAAATGACACATTGTACTGATGACAAACAGGGTGGATTGTGTCACATTGAGACTCCAAGTCCGCTGTTTTCCTTGGTGTAATAAGGGCAACGCAAAAAAGAAGTGCTGAGATCAGTGCCGTAGCACCATGTAGTGAGATGTGCCGGAAAGCACAAACATGCCTCCTCGCAGTTCCGACTTCCATACCGCTCCTAATCTGCAATCGGGGTGAATTTAAAGCTATCAAAGCAGTTCCGATCTGTATCTCGCTTGCAAGATGTCATGGTGTTTGTGAATAGTTCAGAAATAATGGCTTTGCTTTTGAATGGTACATAGAAAACGTTGCCTCGTCATATGCCTCAACAAGTTAACATTTTCCCTGGCAGCTGGGAGTTAAAGTCAGTGTGCACATAATAAAGTGCCTTTTCTTATGAGATAACTGTTCCCACTGTTCCTTATTCATTTTCTCAAGGAGCTAGATGTTTCTTAAAGCAGAAGAAATGTACATACACAGTGGGCAAAGTAAGTTTACAGTTGTTCAAGTGGAAAATAACACAATCATTAATAAATAGTAATATAAGGATCAACTCTATTTCATGGGCTCACAACTGTAAACCTACTTTTGCCCCACCCTGTTTAATTGCTGTAGTGCTTAACAAATTGTATTATCATTCTTATATGTCTGTTTCCCGAGTATACTTATTTTGTCAGTATTTCCTAGCATGTGGCATAATGCCACACATATTATATACTATATGAAATTACAAATATGTGTATTTGTAATAGAATTACCTTATGACCCAGCAATCCCTCTACTGGGTATATACCCCAAAAACTCAGAAACATTGATATGTAGACACATGCAGCCCCATGTTCATTGCAGCATTGTTCACAGTGGCCAGGACATGGAAACAACCAAAAAGCCCATCAATAGATGACTGGATAAAGAAGATGTGGCACATATACACTATGGAATACTACTCAGCCATAAGAAATGATGACATCGGATCATTTACAGCAAAATGGTGGAATCTTGATAACATTATACGAAGTGAAATAAGTAAATCAGAAAAAACCAGGAACTGAATTATTCCATACGTAGGTGGGACATAAAAGTGAAACTAAGAGACATTGATAAGAGTGTGGTGGTTACGGGGGGAGGGGGGAGAGGGAGAGGGAAAGGGGGAGGGGGAGGGGCACAAAGAAAACTAGATAGAAGGTGACAGAGGACAATCTGACTTTGAGTGATGGGTATGCAACATAAGTGAAAAACAAGATAACCTGGACTTGTTATCTTTGAATATATGTATCCTGATTTATTGATGTCGCCCCATTAAAAATAAAATTATTAAAAAAAAACAAAAAAAACAAATATGTTTATTTGTGTATATATATCATATATAAAATGGGATCATATTATGTATGTTCTTTCATAATCTTTGAATATATAACAAAAATTCAGAAAATTTTGTATGCTATTAAGTATAAGATACATATTTTTCATATATTTATTTTACAGAAGAATCATAATTTAATTCCCCAGTCCTCTCTTATTGGACTAGTTTATAATTATTAAACCGATTAAAATAGTTTATAATTTCTAGGAGAAAGTTACATTGCAGTGTGATTTTATTCAGTCTCTCTTCACTTATTAATTCAGTCAGCAAATATTTACCGATTGCCTATTCCGTGTGAGACATTATTTCAACCCAGAGAGTATCATCAGAAATCATCATTTTTAGAGAGAATAGAGAAATAATAAAATAAATTAAGAAAAGATATAATGTGACACATGAATAAATATGATAGTTAAATATACTTGTTCAAATATGACCGGTACTATGGAGAAAAATTAAACAGGCAGCATGGGAGAGAAAATTTCTTTCTTTTTTTCCCTTTGTTTTAGGTGAGAAGAGGGGAGATAGTGAGGCAGACTCCCGCATGCAATCCAACTGGGATCCACCCAGCAACCCTATCTGGAGCCCATGCTTGAGTTCCAAGCTATTTTTAGTGACCGAGGCTATTGCTCTCCAACAAAGCCATCCTCAGCACCCAGGGTCACACTTGAGACAATTGAGCCACTGGCTGTGGAAGAAGAGGGAGAGAAGGGCGAGAAGGAGAAGTAGAGAAACAGTCTCTTCTTATGTGCCTTGACCAGGAATCAAACCCAGGACATCCATACAGCACTCTATCCACTGAGCCACTAGCCAGGGCCAAGAAAATTTCAATAGAGTGACTAGGGGCTGCCTGATAATATGACATCTGAGTAAAAACCTGAAGGAGTTGGAGCCCTGCTAAACTCTGTAAGAGGAAAGGGATCATGTCTGTATGCTGTATGCTCATTCTTACATGGAGAACACTGCCACTAAGGAGCTTAGACTGTCAGGCGTCCCCAAACTACAGCCCGCGGGCCGCATGTGGCCCCCTGAGGCCATTTATCCGGCCCCCCGCTGCACTCCCGGAAGGGGCACCTCTTTCATTGGTGGTCAGTGAGAGGAGCACTGTATGTGGCGGCCCTCCAACGGTCTGAGGGACAGTGAACTGGCCCCCTGTGTAAAAAGTTTGGGGACCTCTGCAAGGTCTAATGTTTTCTGCGTGATTTCCAAGTTGTGAGATTAGGATAATTTTTGTATTGTGTGTATGTCTATAAAAACATATCTGCATATAACAGTATATATACATATTAATATATATTTAAATATTTTCAAGCTTTTCTATAACAGCCATATGCCACTTTTATAATAAGAAAAAAGTGACATATTAACTTGAAAATGCTTTCTTAAATTATTTTGTTAGCATATCACACTGTGGACACACGTTTTGGTCGTAAACTACCCACCGCCTTCCTCAGCCTTATCCACATGAACTGCTGTTGAACTAAGACTCATTCACTAGGCACAAAATCAATCCTTCTTTGCTCTAAGTGCAATACTTTGTATTTGCATCTTTAGGTTTTGGCTCTAAGTTAACCAAGTTTGGGAAATTGTAAGATATCTTTAAAAAACTGAAATTGGACACACTGTACAGCAGCTTGAATGTCAAGCAGACCTTGGGGAGCAATTCATAGAGGCTTCTGCTTATTTCTTCTATCTTCATCTTCCCCAGTTTGGGAAGATGATGCTCTCTTTGTTGGAGGTCATTCTGCTCCCTGCACGTCTGACAGACTGCTCTATAAATTGATGCACTACTAGAGAATATTTGCAGAAGTAAATAGTAGGAGACCCGAATGAGAGACTTGTTCTGCTTCTGAAAGAATGCTTTTATAATTTTGTGCAGCATGTTTTTAGTTCATTCCGTAATACTGAAAATGCCCCAATCTTTTATATGTAGAAAAATGCTAAAACCCATTGCTAGAAGCTTACCGGCAAGAATGCCTTTATTTCTACAACTATTGTCTACTTTGATGTAAAAATTCCTAGCTCTTTTTAGTGGAACATTTCTCTTACAAAGTGCAGAAGAAAGTTTAATAAGTGTTTGCAACCGAAGGAAGAAAGAAAGGAGAGATTTTGCTTAAAGTTTATAATATTAGTTTTGTTTCCTCCTAGCATTTGCATAGAAGCTGATAGATTCCCAAGCATTTTTACTCTCCTGTGATTTTCAAAACTCTCTAAAGTAGAAATGTTATTTTTGTACATGCTTTATAAATGAGAAAACTAAGACACAGAAAATATAAAGTTGTCCAAGGGCATATAGCTAACATTTCTTGAGTACTTACCTGTGTTAGGCCGAATTCTAAGTATTTTATATATATGTTCATTCAATTACTTTTCACAATAGCCCATGTGATTTTGGTATTACTTCTATTCTAATGAGGCTCTGAAAAATTAAGTGACTCATTCAAGAACATGCACAGCTAGTTAGTGGAAGCAATAGCATTTAACTAATTGTTGGGAATTTCATTTTTATATATCTCCCACATAGATATTTTGGATAGAAATCTATGTCCTGATTGCAGAAAATATTTAGCTTTAAGAATTCCAAGATATGGTATGCAATCTCTGCATTTAAATCAAACTCTTGTTTGTTTGTTTTTTTACAGAGTCAGAGAGAGGGATAGATAGGGACAGACAGACAGGAACAGAGAGAGATGAGAAGCATCAATCATTAGTTTTTTGTTGCGACACCTTAGTTGTTCATTGATTGCTTTCTCATATGTGCCTTGACCGTGGGGCTACAGCAGACCGAGTAACCCCTTGCTTGAGCCAGTGACCTTGGGTCCAAGCTGGTGAGCTTTGCTCAAACCAGATGAGCCCGCACTCAAGCTGGCAACCTTGGGGTCTCAAACCTAGGTCCTCCGCATCCCAGTCTGATGCTCTATCTACTGCGCCACTGCCTGGTTAGGCTTAAACTCCTGTTTTATCAAGAGAATGTAGGAGATCTTTACAAACTGGTTGGGACAGAGAGGTAATGATACAGAATAAATGTTTAACAATTACATTAACAGTTATTAACAGGAGATAAACATTTGACCTGTAATAACACACTGTGTTGATTTCCATAATTTGTTCTACTTTACCCCTGAAACTTTCATTGTAAAGCTAGGTTATAGTAGTAGACTAATATAAGCAAATAATTTTAGATAATAAGCTTGGAACAAAAAATTTTTATGTTGTGTGAAGATTGTGTGTGTTTTAAATATAAATAGGATGAAAAAAATACAAGAAATTAATTGAGCAAATTAATTGAAAAGCTAAATTATTAATTAAATGTCAAATTTTGAAATACTCAAATTTAATTCATTCATTAATTACTCAGCATCTTCTGGATGCTGGAGTCTGTGTTAGGTACTGGGGATACAATGGTACAAACAGATGTGGTCTCTCCCTTTAGGTCATTGTGTGTGCTGGTCGTGTTCCTGCCAAGGGCATGAGCGGGATGGAAACACAGGCAGCATGTCCCTTGCTAAGCCTGTGCGGAGACAAGGGGCTGCATCGGCCCAGGGAAAGGGGGGCTTTCGTCTAAACAGCACAGATGTGCTGTGTGGGCTTATGGCCCTCTGCCTGCCTTTACAGGGCTTACATTCTGACAAGAAAGCAGTCTTTAAACAAATAACCATGTGATTAGTATTTCAAAAGGGAAGTGTAAGGCACAAAACTGTTTTATTTAGATCAGAAGGCCAGAAAAATCCTCCTTGAGGAAGTGACATTTAGATGAGCACTAAAGAACCTGCCTGGGAATTGAAGTCACGCTGGTTTAGACGAAGCGAACCAGCTTCCTTATCCACGCCGCACTCAAAAAGTTGCCGGGGACATTGGCATCTCAAACAAACATCTCAAACAAATATCGAATATGGGCAAAAGACAACTGTAGTTCACAAGGAGTTGAGGTAGAAACCAAATATCTAGGAGGGAATAAAGAGAGATAGAAGGAGAAAAGGGCGGGGGATACAGAGACAGTTATATTGGCTTACCTCCTTACACTGGAGTAAATGGAAGCTTAGTAGCTAAACCTGCGAGGATTCACCAACCACCAAGGATAGTGCTGTAAGTTCATAAAAATAATATATTATCATTTAGAAACTAATATATAGGTTGAGTGTACATTTTTTAAGGCAGGAAGGAAGAGAAATAGAGATAGAAAGAGAGAGAGACTATGTTGACTATTGTAGCTTCAAAGATATAAATCTATGTGTTTAGACACCTTCTCTAGGTACCTAGCTTGCTTTTTCTCCTTTCTTTCCTCTGTTCCTCTCAAATGAATGTGCTGGTTCTACTTCGTGTGTGTGTGTGTGTGTGTGTGTGTGTGCGTGTGTGTGTGTGTGTGTGTGTTTAGCTGTTTAGCAGAGTTAAAATTGCATGTAGGCCTCAAGACTACCTGGTATTTAAATATATTAATAAAATATCTCTTATTTGCATTTGTGCATGTTGCTCTCTTGGAACTTTTTGGAGTTGAGATCACTGGCTAAATTCAGACATTCCTATGTATCTAGCGATAATACTTTTAAAATATCACTACTAATTTCCATTCATACCTCCTCTTTATTCTCAAAATGGAAAGAAGATGAATCTATGGGGAAGACAAATACTTGAATAAATAGGATATGAATTAAAATTTGATGGCAATTAATAAAACTTTGGAATCTTTGGAATGTGAGTGCAGAAAATGATCTGCCAGTTTCTCATTTTATGGAAATGATACAGGTGAAGTCGCTCAGTTACTGCGTGAACGACCCTGGATTCACCAGTGAGTGTTGCTTTAAATACTGTGCTGCCCAGAAATAACAAGTTAGTGTTTTGGCTTGTCTGAAGGCTAGCATTTCTTTATAGTGAATGATTAGTAGAATATGTCTAACTTTGTTAGCTATTATGCACTTTGGCTCATGAATGGAAAATCATTCCATGGTTAGATTTAGTTTTTTTCCTCTAATTGGTGTTTTCTTGTCTAGTTCTCAAATACTTTGAACCTTGCTTGAAAAGAAATCTAGTTCATTCATAATTTTGATTTCACCCAAATTCTGTCTAAAGTGTAGAATTTTGTTGAAAGAATTTTAAGATAGTAAACTTAATGCTCTTGTATAATAGTATTATACTCACTCTATAAATGTAGAGAACTAGAATAGTGTAAAAGTAGAAATGACATATTTAATTACTATGTGTCTGGAGAAATCTTATGTAGTTTCAAGTGTTCTCTCAAAAGTGTGTAGATACCTCTAGAGCCACTGAAAGCTATAGTTATATACTCTACCTTTTAAAGATGACAATGATATAGTTTAAATATGACTTTTTGCCAAAATTCTGAAGTGCTTCATGCTGAAATGACGTTTTCCTGAATCATAGTTATTTTAGCAACTCTTTCTTCTTAACAAGTTTAGCTGAGATGTAAGAAATCTTAGAAGTTATTACCTGTACTATAATTTGACCTTTTACTGTTAAAACCAATATTCTCAAATGTTTCCAAAAGGACCAAAAAAAGAGAAAACAAAAAGCAATTCTCAGCTGGATGAGAATGTTGTTTGGTCACGTGGTTAGTGATTATGTGTGGAGGTCAGAGCTGTGAGATGTGACTCCCACTTTGAATTCTGTCCTGAGCCATGCCATCTCATTGACTACTCCTGCAGTCATCCACCTAATACATATTTCTATACAACTTAAACATCTTTAGATAAAAAATTAAGTCTATAGAATGGGGATGAGAAACATTTTTACTATTGAGGGCAATACATTAGTCAAAGATTATTAATTAATATTGTTCTATTTTTCTCATTTTTGTAACTAGCTACAAAGGAGAACAGAGAAAAAAAATATTTACTGGGACAATAAATTAGCAGGAAGGGTGTTAGAAAGCAGGAGAAAAAATAAAGAAAGAGGCTCAATCACAATATGAGGATAGAAAATAGACAAATAAAGAAAAAAAATTATATACATATGTTTAATATAAAAAGAAGGTACCCAGATACCAATGCATATTTAGCAACAATGCCCTAGGAAGAAAGTCAGGTGGGATTAAAAAGGTATGAGAGATTTAAGGATGTTCACCAGGGACACGGACTGAGGTTGAAACTTTCATCAATTCTTTGGCTAAAGTATTTTAAATCGGTTGTTGTTTTCTCATACTTCTGGCCATACTCAGTGAGCACAATGACAGAAAGTTTACAAAAGATCCGAAGGTGTCGATGTATCTGGAACACTAAAAGGAGTCACCTACAATTTGTTAACTTCACTCATCTAAGCAGTTTTTCCTACTTGCTTTTGTTTTGCAATTATTTTGCCATATTAGTAGAGAAAAAACAGCTGATTCAGGAAGAAGATGGAGGCAGGAAGATGGAGATGGCTTAGTTAACTGAGCCCCTTGTGCCCAGGACAAAAGTCAGATAGACAGTGGACAACAGTGTATTAAGAAAAAGTGGAGTTCTAGCCTGAACCTTCCAGCTGTGTAGTCCTGAGTTGATTACTTAAATGTGAGTTTGTTTCATTCTCCATAAATGCAAATAAAACCTTGTGTTACTGGATTTCCTTGAAGATTAATTGAGCTACTAGATGTTTTTTCCTAAGAGTAAAGTGGATAAAATAAGAAAGTAACCACTATCATTATTATTTTTTGGTGGGGTGACATTGGTTAATGATGTTTTTTTTTTCCTATTTCTTTAAAAAATGGCATAGGGGTTTTTTATAGGAATTGCGTGAAATCTGTATATTGCTTTGAGCAATATAGCTATTTTAACTATGTTGATTCTTCTAATCCATAAACTTGAAATATCTTTTCATTTCCTTGAGTTTCTGTCAATCTCTTTTAATAATGATCTGTAGTTTTTAGCATATAGGTTCTTCATGTTCTTTTAAAATTTTATTCCTAGGCATTTTATTCTTTTGCAATTGCAAAAGAAATTGTTTTTTGTTTCAGTTTATTCCCTGAAGTTTTATTGTTAGTATGTAGGGAAACAGTGGATTTTTGTACATTGATTTTTTATCTTGCATCTTTACTGTATTTGTTTATTGTTTCTAGTGTTTTGGGTGGAGTCTGTGAGTTTTTTTAATATACAGAATTAAGCCATTTGCAAGAAGTGACACTTTTACTTCTTTATTCCTAGTTTGGATGTCTTTCATTTCTTGCCTGATTGCTCTGACTAGGACTTCTAGGATTATGTTGAATAAGAGTGGTGAAAGGGGGTATCCCTGTCCTGTTCCTAATTTTGGAGGAAAAGCTTTTAGTTTTTCACCATTGAGTTTTTCACAATCAAGTGGAGTTCATTCCAAGGGCACAAGGATGTTTCAACATACACAAATAGATTAATTTAATATACCACATTAACTACAGCAACAAAAGGATAAAAATCATGTGATCTTATCAACAGATACAAAAAAATCTGATAAAATACAATATCCATTTATTTTTAAAACAATAAAGTCACTATAGAAGGAAAGTACCTCAACATAATAAAGGCCATATATGATAAATCCTCAGCCAATATCATACTCAATAGTATCATTATTATTCCATTGTACCCAAGTCTTTCGGATAAGCACCAGGCTTTAGCCTTTGAAAAATTTATGTAATTCCAGAGACAAAACATACAAGTTGAATTTAAATGACTTTGAATGAATGAGCTCTTTTATGGATTAAAAATGCTAGTGATAGGATATAAAAATGAGTAAGATATCATCCCTGTCCTCAGAGAAGTTACACTGGAGAATTAGTGTAAAAATGAATGCAAATTGTATTGTAATAATATTAGCAATGCAGATATGGAAAACAAAAGAAAAATGAATAGAGGCTTATATACGGGGTTATACAGAAAAATCTTAGAAGGGGTGGAAAGTACGGCAGAGTCAGGTTAGAAGTCTGAGCCCTAGTATAAGAATTGCTTAGAAATTTGTCAATCCCATTTTTCTTTAAGTTGCTTATATCTATTGGTAAAACTACTGCCTTTTAAAAATCTTCACTTTGAAATGTACTTGTTTTTGCTCTACACATTTAAAGCATTTCATTTTAGGAGAGTTCTGAAATCCTTTCCAGCTGACCTGATTTTACATTAGGCACCTTTGTGATTGAAAAAGAAATAGCATTCAGAGACATAGATTCCGGTCCTTTCCTATCTGAATGGCGAGCAAATGAACCAAAGCAGAGAACAAATTACTTTCAATGTTAGACTTATATCTAGACTTCTCTGTAGCGTTCCTTCCAATCCAAACACTGTTCTAATGTATTAGTTCACGCCAACAAGCTGTTCTTCCTGACTCTTATTCTATTAATGATCCTATTATTATCCCAATCACAATTTTTACTTTTTCCTACTCTTCATTTCCCTCAGTTGTCAAGTTCTGACAAAGCTTTCTTTAAAATGTTTGAATGCAGTCGATCCATTTTCCACAGTTAATTTCTTTAGATATTTTAAGGGACTTTTGCAAGTGATTCCATTATACTGTGCATGTCACATCTAGGTGAATAACCCTTAAAGTATCTTTACAATAAAGTTTCTTATTTAAACACCTTTTAGTTTTCCTTCATGACAAAGTCAACACTGCTTTAGACATTAAGATGATATGTGGTCTAGTCTAGCCTACAACTGCTCACCTTTCTGAAGACTTTTCCAAAACCTAATTTATTCACCTTCCCTGGACAGTAGAGGCTCTTTACTTTACTGTCCCAGGAGTATCAGAGGTTGAAGGGGAAAAAAGAGAGAGGAGGGATAAAAGTGATGAGGTAGGCTTAGTCATCGCTCAACAGAATTCTCCAAATTCTTAATCCTGGATTAATTTTTTTTATATCTATTTCTCAGTTTTTTTAAAGAGGAAAAAAAATAAAGGAAATTATCCATGGTCACTGGAAAACAAATAAAAATAGGGAATAGGTTAAGTTTAAAATAGCCTCTTCATATATTTTTGAACAGAGATCAGATTTTGTGCCTGTCACATAGTGGATACTTAATAAATGTTTGTTGAATGAATAAATGAACGGTCAGGGCCAGAATTAAAATGGATCAAATTGTGAGTTTATTTTTCCTTCCCTCCTTTTTTTTCTTTTTCTTTTACCCATCACCTTGTTTCTCTTTTAACCTGAAAACTCCCAATCTTTACTCTCTGCATCAATGTACTATATATGCATATGTATATAGGTATGTGCATTTTAAAAAATAATTGAAAAAAATCACATTTGAAGCTTATCTATTTTGTAGTATTTACAGAAAAACTTTTGCATAGGATTAAAATATAACTTTGGCAATTTAACAATGGTATGCTAATTCTTATATACATTTAATTTCTTTGTTGATGGGTGTAAATGTACTGCAAATAGGTATTAAACAATTTAAATCATTTTGGTTTATCTAGTCAAATATTGTTATGGTAAGCCAATTTTCTCAGGATAAGATTCACTGTAAAAAAGTCAAAGCTTTTTAAAAACAGACATGATAAGATGAGTAGGGGGAGGCAGAACTAGAGAAGTGGTGTGTATATGTATGCGTGCTTTCATAGTCTAGAGAGTGAATATCTTGTTCCAAATTTTATTGCCTGGGGCGGATATCTGTGCTTAGAGAACCGATTGTATCCTTTTAGAATTCTATGCGGAACTAAACTGGTACAAAGATTTACAAAAGCTATTTATAGGTTTAAATTAAATAATTTGTTTTATCACGAACTTCCAATAGTGTTTCCTTGGAAACAAGTTAAGCCTACTTTAGAAATTGTCCGTTGTTTGGACTCCCCTTGCTTGAGGTTGTAGTATTGATAAGTTCTGATTTTCCGATTACTAGAAACTGTTGGTTTTAAATTTGGAAATAACACAGGTGTGTGAAGATAATTTTGACTTAAGAAATAGAAAATCACAAAAATAAGAGATTGAGAAATAATGGCTTAATTTTCACTCACTTGTCCTTATGTGTGCATGTTTAGCCTTAGTCTATCCACAAGGTCAAAAGATAAGAACAAGGTACACATTTATTTGTAGTCTGGGGCACGTGCCTACATTTATTCAATTCTGTAGAAAGGATCATTAGAAAGAAGCTTTAGATTTTCACAGTATCAGGTCACTGGCTGCTGATGCTGAAATAAAGCAGCCTGGAGGTTTGTCCTCCCATACCATCGATGCCTAGTACAATGTGGGTATTTAATTTATCATGTGTGATATAAGAATCTTGAGACTCAGAGGTCTCTCAAACCTTGGTAACAAGATAAACATTTCTCCCGTGTATGAGTCAAGGTCAGCTTGTAGTTTTTGGAACTATAAAGAAAACTGGGAGCAGAGGGGATTCAGGAATACCAGAGACAAAGGGATTAAGTCACACTAAACCAAATAACACATCCTCAGCAACTGATCGTTTTTGAGGCAGTAAGTAGTTTAACTGTATACATACACTTATCATAATTAGTTCTGAATTCAGGTTTGGAAGAATCTGGAATTAGCAAGCAGCTATCAGAGGATCTCCTTTAATACAGTGCTTCCATGTTGCTAAGACTCAGGATTTTTAACAGGAGGGAAGTGATGGCTAAAGAGACGTAGTATTGAAAGTGATTGGATGGCTCTCTAAATTTTATTTTTTTCAATTACAGTTTACATTCAATGCTATTTTGTATTAGTTTCAGGTGTACAGCATAGTGGTTAGATTATCATATACTTTTTAATGTGTTCCCGCTCAATACTTCCAGTACCCACCTAGTACTATATACATAGTTATTGCAATATTATTGACTATATATCCTATGCTGAACTTGTCAACCCCTTGATTATTTTGTAACTACCAATCTGTACTACTCACTCCATTCACCCTTTTCACATAGTCCCCCAGCTGGCCTCTCCTCTTTTGAGTAGCTCTTCACTTAGACGGTAGGTATATACACTCTGGTTCGGCTCAAACTAGTAAAGTCTTGGGCAATAAACTCTTTGTTCCTTGGTTTCTGCCTCTGAAGAATAGAAATGTGCCTACAAAGTATGATTGTTGTGAGGTTAAAATGAATTAAACTATGATGAACACCCAAAATGATGCCCAATGAATTCTCATTGTATGTTTCCTATTGTTATTAATTAAATTATAATGAATCATTTCTTATCACATCAAAACGACCTCGAGTTAAAAAGAATCAAGGATAGAATTCTCTTACACTTTGAAGGAGGATTTAGATGCATATTCAGAGATAACTATCAAGGAGGAATGCTAACTAAATCATTGTTTCTAGCCAGGAAAAAGCAATCACAAAATTCTTAACCTACAGCATAAAGGTGTGAGAGAAACTAAAAGGAAGAATATACCGGTGAGATCTATGATTAAGTCCAAGTGAGATGCTGAATTCTGGGACGCTTCAGGCAGGCCAATCTTAGACAGCATTTGAAACAATTGGCTTACATTTTGGTGCTCTTCATTCTCTTGGGTTTCCATCTACTCCTTGAGGCTGCCCAACCCTTCCGGGAACGGCTAGTCCTGGCCTCCTCTGATTGACCTAGTCAATAAAAATTTTAGTCACCCCTCATCTCACATTTTCTTACAAATTTAATGGTTTTTACTTACTTAAATATTTTTCAGTGGTGGAAAAATAGATTTCTGACTCTGATAACCATATGCGTAGATTTAAAATAATCCCTTCCAGTTTTTAGACAACTGGAATTGTATGTAGTTTTAATCAGAACGTATATATAATTTTGCATTTTCTTTGTCCACTCAATATAATTTTATATATTTCTTCTACATTTATCTTAGCTGTTGTGTCATTTCATCAATCTTCTATGAATCTCAAATAATTTTTCTTTTATAGATATTTGGTTTGTTTTTATATTTTTTCTCTTAAAATGTTGTTATAAAGGGCTTTGCTCACTTTTTTTTCCAATTTCACATTATTTATATAGAACAAATTCTGAACGTTGGATTAAGTCAAAGGCATACACATGTCTATGTATCAGGTCAAAGGCATAAAGACTTTTATGTGTAGGCATGCCTGTTCACACAGATATCCAGCTGTCCTTCTAAAATTAACAAGCAGATTTCTATTTCTGTCAGCGTTAAATGTGTGTAATATATTTGGCTCATAAACCCCCATTATTCTAAGTCCTCAGGTTTTAGAAAATAAATAATTTGACTAGCTCAAATTTCTTTCCTCTTAAAAAAAATCGAAGCAGTATAAGTGTATGTGTGTATGCACACACACACACAAACTTCTGAACATTTGGAGGCAAGAGGACTTTCTGCCGTGTTTTGATCACACCGTATAGCAGTGTAAATCTTGCTTACTTAGGGAGGGAAGTGTAAGTGGAATTTTGATAAACATTGACTAAGGGAAGGCAATAGCTGTTTCTCCCAGCATTGTATAATTATAACTGAATGACAAACAGGTTGGTTTGGCAGGTGATTTGCTACTTCGACAAACACTTAGGGAACCTCTTCCATTTCCAAAGCACTGAGTCAAAGTGCTGTTACAGCTACAAAATAGTGAAAATTACACCCGCAGTGATTTGTTAGTCAAATAAGGAAGGTATCATAGGACCACAGATTGATATCATACTAATTAGAAAGTGATGTCTCATCCAATAATAATTAATAATAATAATAATAATGTGGGAATTAAGTAGTATTTTAAGGCCAGTGAGAGTTGTTTTCAAAACTAATTATGTACTTTTTCTGGCTTTTATCAGTGGCATTAATACAGGAAAATATTTGGGAAACTGTGAAAGTCCAGCATCCCTGTGGAAAGCAAACACGCTGTACTTGAACCAAAGACGTTTATTTATCAGTGCATAATGGCTTCTGGGGAAGAAGGAGGTTGAGATTAATAGGAGAATGACTTATAAATTATTTAAAAATGCATGAGCTAGCATTTGACCTTTAATATGATGCTAAGATCAATTCAGCAGTTGTTATGTAGTTGTAGCCTAAATAATCCAATCTACTGAGGTTAATAAAAGGAGGAAAGAAATTGACTTTAATGTACTGTTTAATAGTTGTCATAACATTAAATGTCCAGCAAGGTCAATATAATACAGTTAGCTTAGAAAGAAAACAAGGGATAAAATGTAAAATTGGCACTTAAATACTTTCTCTTAGAATTGTACCTTAATTAACCTTCCACAGCTCTTCTTAAAGTAGGGGAATTCTTAAAGTGGCAGATTCTTTAGAAATCGACATAAAAGTTTTCATTCTTTACAATTATCAGCTTATTCCAATTTACTTTCTAGAATTATATTTGATCACTTTTTCCGTTAAGGCTAAATTTTATTGTCTTCTTCTAAACAGGCAATCAGCATTTTGAGATTTTTCTCAGGTTGAAGGGCTAGTCACCTGACATGAATTCTGTGTTTTAAAATTCAGGTTACAGAGTTAAAAAGTTCTCCTGCTCATAGCTTATACCTTGAACATGGTAGGCATAGACTGAGGAATTCCAGAATGACACAAAACTTGGAATTGTAGTAATCAGGACTGGTGCCAGTGATAGGAATCAAACTTTATGTTGTATAGACCAGAACAGTGTTTTATTAACTCACACTCCCAAGCCGAAGTTGACAATCCCGATCTCAGCTGCGGTGGTCTGCATTGGCCCTTAGGGATATTTGAAGGCGGGACTTCCAGCAGCCAGGTTGATCCCTGGACACTCCGCCCTAGTTCTTTCTTCCTGTTGGCTTCTTTCTTTCTCACCGCAGACTGAGACGGGCAGGGGGATGGAAACATGTCATCAGTGGTTTCTGAATTTTATGTCTTAAAACCGTGCCATCTATGGGGTGATGGGCCGCAACAATTCATCCCCGCATTTAAAACATCCAGAAGAAAGTTCTGGTTGGTCCAGTTGAGGTCAAATGTTAATACTGAACGTGGTCTAATGAAATAATGGATACTTCCTATCAGAAGTGATCTTAAACCCTATTAATAAGTGTTTGAGTTTGTTCTCATAATAAGTCTATGAAATGGGAATATTATAATTTTTATTTGATACATGATATAATTGAGGCTTAAAGAGTTAGCCGACTTCCCTAAATTCACCAGCTAGTGATCTCACAGCCAGGATTTGCCTCCGGGTTTGTCTTTCTCTAGAGCCCACAGCATCCATCCTCTAGTCTGTGTCTGTGATTAAATCCTCTGAGTCAGGTGTGCTTGTCCTAGGTCATTGTCAGGTGGAGGGACCATGAAGAAATGTGTTAACTCCTAGAGTGGTCAAAATGAAAGAGGGAGTTGGAGATGGAGAGACATCTTAGAGAAGAAGACAATATTACAGATGTTGTCTACATTTCTACCATTACCTACAGAGATTTTCGTGGTGTTTGTTAGCCCAGCTAATGGTGATTGCCCTGATTAATACAGGAATACATCCAAGTGTCCAAAGAATCCTTTTTGTGTCTCTAGGTCTGCAGCCCAGAGGTTAAATTCCACTTAAGATTTGTTTTATTATTATTTTTCTACCATTTTACTTGCTTATTAGAACTAGGAGATACAGAGGGTGGGATAAAAGTAGGTTTTTAGCTGTGAGTATGTGAAACACAGAGTTTATTCTTGTGTTATTATTTATTAGTTATTGTATTATTTTCCATACAAACAACTATAAACCTACACTGCCCCACCCTGTATTTTATTTTTTGGTTTTTTTTTTTTTTTTTTTTTTTTGTATTTTTCAGAAGTGAGAAGCAGGAAGGCAGAGAGACAGACTCCTGCATGTGCCCAACCAAGATCCACCTGGCAAGCTCACTAGGGGGCGATGCTCTGCCCAGCTGTGCCATTGCTCCATTGCAAATGAAGACATTCTAGCAGCAGAAGTAGAGGCCATGGAGCTGTCTTCAGAGCCAGGGCCAACTTTTGCTCCAATGGAGCCCTGGCTGTGGGAGGGGAAGAGAGAAAGAGAAAGGAGAGGGGGAGGGGTGGAGAAGCATATGGGTGCTTCTTCTGTGTGCCCTGGCTGGGAATTGAACCTGGGATTTCCACACGCCCGGCCAATACTCTACCACTGAGCCAACTGGCCAAGGCCTGTATTTGTTTTTTCTTGAGATAATTTCAAGACGATTCAGTAAACGTTATCTTTTACTTCTCAGTAAGGTGTTCATCTTTCTCCCTGGGATATTTACAGATAACAAATAGAAGAAACATGTTTACATACACATGTTCAGCTGGAGACCTTTATAATAGCCTGATAATGCAAAGGATGCTTCTGACTTCAAAATTAAATAAAATACTCAAAAATTTAAGAAAATGTCTTCTATAAAACAGATAGACTCAGCAGTATTTTTATTTCAAGCATAATAAACTGAACCACAAAAGTAAGCTTAAACTATATCTTCTTTCTCTTTGATACTGTAATGTTTCATCGACATAATTCTTTGGAAAGTTGTGAAAAAATAATGGCAAAATGCAGAGTGGTTGGGTTTGAAGTTTTTGGCTTACTCAACAATCTTTCTTTTGCTGAGCAATTTTTATCTTTGTGATAATGCGTCCACTTTATAGTTTCCTATTTTGTTCCATTTTCTTCTTTCTCTGTTTCTTTTGGAGGTAAACTACAGCAAATGACTCTTTAGTGTTATACATTAAGGGAGGGGCCACCCTGACATCGAGGCACAACTGCTTTGCTATTTTACCAAAACACAGCTATCCAACTTACCCCTGAGTCAGTCTCCATGCTGCAGCCATCATTTTTGTTGTTTTTCTTTCATTTGCTCAGGTACTTAGTATCATGTTGAGACTAACTCAGCTTGATATAATGTCAGATTTTCTATTTCTTTCCCATCTTCTCCAAGGTTGATATCCTAGATAATGGCAAATTGTTAAACTAGATTGCTTTAAGCAGAAATACTCTGCTAACATTTTTGTCACATAGATACAGTCAGTATATTCAACTAAGCTTTTCAAGCTGACAGCTCATGTAATGTGCCTCTAAGACCAGGATACTGCTTTTGTTTGTGGGAAAAGCATGATATGTAAATTTTATTACATGCAAAATTTGCTTTTTAACCTTGAGGGACCCTTTTCACAGCTATTATGATGTTCTCCAACTTTACTGCCCTGGGCAATATATATATATTATTGTATATACAGTAATTGAATACAGAAATTGTATATGCACTCATTATATAAGGCAGGGATTCCTAATCTTTGTGGAGTCATGCATCCTTTTGTCAGTTTGAGGAAGCTGGTGATCTCCTTTTAGCATAGGGCTTATACATGCATAATATAAAATACATGCATTAAAGGAAACCACTTATATTGAAACGGAGGTATCAACATATATATTTTTAATTGTGACATACTAATTAGTGCTCCTTCATTAAATAACAAAATATAGGAATGGATCTAATAACTATTATAATTTCGAAGTAGTGACCAGTGATTTTGCTATATCAGCAACATATAATATATATATATTTAAATCTATGATTTTGATAGGTATCAAAGTCACAGATAGTGCTAATTTCACAAAGGCTGATTGATTATATTTGTAATTGAAGAAAATATTAAATTTCAGTTAGAAATTAGTGAAAACATGAATATTCTTCCCATGGTGCATCACTTGAATTGCACCCGTGGACTTCTTGGAGAGAATTAAAGGGGACACTTTAGACAGAGTTAAGGACCTTTGTAGGTGACTTAAATTTTTTTTTTTTAAATTAAGGTATAATTGAGATAGAACATATTAGTTTCAGGTATACAGAATAATGATTCAATATTTGTATCTGTATATATTGTGAAATGATCACCCTCACACTAAGTCTAATTAACATCTGTCACCATACATAGTTCCAACATTCTTTTTTCCTGTGATGAGGACATTTAAGATCTATTCTCTTAGCAATTTTCAAATGTGCAATGCTGTATTATTAACTATAGTCACTATGCTGTGCACCACATCATCATGACTAATTTATTTTTTTACAGGAGGTTGTTTTTGACACTCTTCACCCATCTGGACTGCCTTTCCCCTTATTTCCAAAGCCTCCGGCAACCATCAGTCTGTTAAAATTGTAGATGATTTAATGTGTTACTTCTTTCTTACACACTTTTATTTTAAAATAAGACGTTTAGGGAAAGAAAAAATAAGTTTATAATAATAAAACTTCAAACACTGTAGGGTCCATGTTTATTGTGATTTATATGCTTCGCTCTTGTAGTGCTAAATGTTTTAATGAACATGACAAGTTTAAACATACATGAACGCTGTCTCTGTCAAAATTGTCACATCCATAGACTATAATCATATTTGCCTACTATTTCTAATTCCAAAGTCTTCCTTGGGAACAATTTTTTGTCATCTTTGAGTCCATGATAAATTATATATTTTTTTAAATCCAGAGTTTATTTTTAGAAAGAGTCCAAGTCATGACGAGTTAATTTGTTTAGAAATTATTTTTTAAATGCATTACTTCAAGGCAGTAAAACCAGTGTTATTTTATTTTATTTTTTGTAAATTATTCTTTAAGTTAATTCTAAGAGAGATTTAAAAACTATTTTGAGGAATGGCAGAAACATTAAATAAACACATTTTTTTTTCTCCCCAAGGAAAATTATTTGTAGATAAAGTTCATATAGATATATGTTTGTTTCAAAAAAATACACTCAGTCCAGGAGCCATGTGTTATAATTTAGGTATTTGTGTTTTATGTTTCAGTCACCTAAATTCTGCTACTTTCCGAATGAAATGAAGCCCCGCTGCTTCTGTCCATTAGTCATTGTTTTCCAGGGTTTCCTTGGAGTCTGCTGCTTGAAGCTTGCAGTGACTTATTTTGAAATGGCCCTGGGATACTGTCTGGCCAGTGGCCACCGCCATCGTGGCCATGCACGATGCCAGATTATCATTGGATTCGGGCAGACAGTAAAGAAACAGTGGAGCCAAAAAATGGTGGGCCCTTCCTTTATTAAAGTCTCACACCAGCCGACGAGCACCACACAGGGCATTCAGAGCTCGCAAAGCCCCGACACATTCTCGGGTTCCACAAGCAGGAGAGTCTTCTCCGGTTTCTCCTAGAATCAAAGGCCCCACCAGTCTTAGCGTAGCTCGCAAAGCCCCTCACCTCTACAGTTCCCCATCTGCACACCCTCTCTCTCTCTGCCAAACTGGCTTCTTCTCCAGCACCCTGCATTCCCTCTGCTCCTTCTGCTCCTCTCTGCAAACATGGCTTCCTTCTTCTGCTCTCTACACAAAACTTTCTGGTGCAAAAATCTTTCCTCCAGCAAACATTGGAGCAAAAACAATGGCCCTTCTCAAGCAGGAAGGTAATTTGCAATTTCACAGACCACATATACTTGGCGCTGCCCAGCCTCCAATGCAAATTATAAGCAAGCAAACATAAAGATCATATTTTACAAACTTATTTGACAAACAGATACTTTTTGAGAAGTCATAAGCAGGGCAGAAACAAAGTCTTGTCTGAATCTGTCATCCAAAGTGACCTTGCTCTCCTTTTCTGTGTGAATACTTAATGTGAGTGTGTGAAGTGATGGACTTCGTTCTTCTCTGCTTACAGATTCCTGAATAAGGAACAGCCCATAGATGCAAATAGGTGCTTTCCAGGCATTCCTCTTTTTTTTTTCCCCCTCAGGGGCTGCTGTTGACTCTGTCAGCTTCTGGTGGGCATCAGTAGCTTTGGAATCTGGAGATTTTGGCCATCCCTCCCTCAACCTTCCCACACACTATCAGAGGTCCAATGGCTACAGTCAGCACTCACTTCCTCTTCCTGCCAGGAAACTATCCCTGTAACTGCGACCTTGCCCAACTTCCAAACTGCATCCGCCTCACCTTCCAATGAGGAGGGCTCAGAAATGGGGTTAGGAGGGCGGGGGAGTGGGGTTTTAGCACCCCTTTCTGCAGCAGCAAGTTGATAACCTTACACATCTTGACCACGTACCAGTTTTCAATGTAATGAAGTTTCTTCTGCAAAGACATTCCGTTCCACCACCCATTAAGTAGTATTTTTAGTGTGATAGTTCCAATTTTAGAAGTTCAATTGCCTTTGTGATTGTACTGGGAATTTTAGTACATTTTATTATATTCTAATAGAAAAAGAACAGGAAGTAGTTTGCAAAGAAACTTTCAGTTTCTGTTCATTGATGATTACCATAGTTCATGTTTCCTTTGGTTAGTTCTAATGGCACAGATTTTTAACCAATTCTTATAAACCATAAATAACACTGAGTTCATGGGCCCTAAAATAGTGGTTCTAAATTTTAGAATTTCCTACAAGCTTATTAAAACCTAGACTGCTGAGTCCCACCTCCAGAGTTCCTGATTTAGCAAGTCAGGGGTGGGGTCTGAAAATTTGCATTTCTAACACATTCTCAGGTGATGTCATGCTGTTGGTTCAGGAAGAGACTTTTAGAACCACTGGCCTAGAGGACAGGCCGTGGATCTAAAACTATTGTGAGTCTCTGTTATTCTTTTTATTTTAATTTTTATTTTTTTTTGACAGAACAGAGAATCAGAGAGGGGGGCAGATAGGAACAGACAGACAGGAAGAGAGAGAGATGAGAAGCATCAATTCTTCATTGCGGCACCTTAGATGTTAACTGATTGCTTTCTCATATGTGCCTTGATGTGGGGCGGGGGCTACAGCAGAGTGAGTGACCCCTTACTCAAGACAGAGACCTTGGGCTTCAAGCCAGCAATCTTTGGGCTCAAGCCAATGACCATGGGGTCATGTCTATGATTTCATGCTCAAGCCAGCAACCTTGTGCTCAAGCTGGTGAGCCTGCACTCAAGCTGGCAACCTCGGGACTTCAAACCTGGATCCTCCATGTCCCAGTTTAGCGCTCTATCCACTGTGCCACTGCATGGTCAGGCTATTATTCTTAATATAATATGAATCTCAAATTTTCCTGAGAGTGGGAATTTTAAATTCCTCTAGCAGAGACACAACTAAACAGAAGGGCTGCCAGGCTCACCTGTAACTTAGATGTAATTACCAGATTTTAGGCTCACTCTCAGCTATTAACTCCACAGTTTATAATGGAAAAGTTTTTACCATAGCAATGAGTGGCCTACTATTTATGATTCATAGTTTTAATCTGTGCTAACTTGAAGTTTCCTTTTTTGTCATCAGTCTTCCTCTGGGCCGTTTTTTTTTTTTTTTGCTTTTGAGTCACATTTTTTTAAGCATTTTTTTTTCCAGCAGTTTTAAAAACTAAATTTCTACCCAGTTTGTAACCTTGTTAGTTTGAAGTTAAGTGTTTCTTGTTTGTTTGTTTGCTTTGCAACACTTGCTAAATGGCTCCCAGAGTGTGCTTGCTGTGATAGGTGGACGAACTTAATTGACTTCGTAGCTGTGCTGAGAGCTCGCCTCTGTGACGTGGCATCCACCTTGCAGACGTGTGACCTGACCTGGACTGGGAGAACACTGGTGCTGATGCCCCCAGGCCTTCAGACTTGGTTTGGGTGGTGAATGGGCGCAGCCATGGTTTTATTTTCTTGAGGAAAAATGAGATGAAAGCCTTAACATGTTTTTATTCTGTTGGCTCTCATGTTCTCACTTTGAAAAACAAATACCTTTGATCACAGTGTAGGTATCTTTTGTACAGTTGTCTGCCTGAAAGATGACTAATTTTAATATTTTAGACTGAGGAGGTTTGCACATAAGTGAATGTAGCCTGGGTTTGGCTTATTTATGCAAATTAATGGGTGTGTCTCATTGTTCTAATGTTCCTACTTCCGCATACTGTAAAACATCACACAGCTGAGCATACAGAGTAGCAGTCAATGAATGAGTCCAACCTTGGGGGACACAGCCTTGAGTTTAAAGCCCCGCTGTAGCCCCAGGGGATGTAGCTCAGTGGAAGAGCGCTTGCTTCGCATGTAAAGCCCCGCTGTGGCTGTGTCATTTGTTAGTTACACTACCTTGGGCAAGTATGCAGTTTCCTTGTCTCTAAAGTAATATGGAGCCTGTGAGGGATTAGCAACACTGGGTGTAAAATACCTGGGACACAAGGAATAGCCAGGAAATGGGAGTTATTTTATGGACAGAAATTCTTAAATTTGGTCATAAATTTCAAATGTTCTGACTTGGTCATTTGCAAAAGCACAGCTGCTATATTTATTTGAGACACAAAGACCTAAGTCCCTGAATAATAATCAGAGAAATGCCTATGTGCCTCTTACTGAATTTTATTCCAAGGTGATTTATGCTTATTTGCCCTCCCTTTTAGAGATGAATTTGTGTGTGGTTTGTTGAATTTTAATAGCCACATCAGAACTTTTACCAATATGATCAAATTCTTTAAAGCAGCTTTTAAATATCTAATAGTTATAAATAAGATTGCTATTATGAGTTTGATAAATGTTGAAAATCCCTACCAATTTACCTTGCTCATACCACTTACTCAATAAATGTTGGTGATTATTGTTAGTAACTGTAATTAGAGATTCCATTAGACATGTTTCCAGACTCTAAATGTTTTAAAAAGTGAAAGTCCTTTTTTTTTTTCTTTCTAACCACTACTTATATGGGTTCATAGTCAGGCTGCAAGTTAAAATACCATTTCAGAGATATCTCACAAGGAGCTAGTCTCTTTTTTATTGCTTGTGGCCTCCTGGTCTCCCAGGCCACCAAGGCAGTTTTTTCTAATGACTCAGCACCCAAGACCGAAGCTCTTCCCTCTCAGGCTCTTCCCTGGAGTCTGCCAGGTCATGCCCTCACAGGTCAGTCCACAATGCGACCCCAGCCTTCCCTTTGTCACTCAAGTTTCACTACACTCAAAAGGGAGGGTTTGAAGATGCATATCTCATCATTGCAGAACCATTTTCTTTTCTTTTTTAAACTATTGACAAATGGTATGAAGGGCAGGAAGAAGTTAACTTGGATCCCAATTAACAATATTCTTTAGTAATAGGGGAAATTATTTCACTGCTCTTTTGCCTTCCAAAGCCTCATGCTCTGGTGAGCACCCACATAATACATGTCTGGTCTCCCTGGAGAAGCATTTACCTCTCTGCAACCCCCTTCTCCTCCCGACATGACTTTGGAATCAATGGATGTACCAAGGGGTAGTTTAAGGTGGGGAAAACTAAGGCCTCTTGCTGTCATTTTCATTAGCCTTCCTGATACCACCCCAAATACGTACAAATCTGAGTAAAAGGTCCTGTGCTGACTGCAGTCATCAGCAATGTGTGGTCGAGGTGTCCCTTCGCCCAATCCAAACCAGGCTGGTCTCTCTGGGCTCTCACTGACCTCCCTGTCACAATCACAGTGGTGACTGTTCGGACCTATCGTTTGGAAAGGCTACCTGGCTGGGTTTCTGGAGGAAAGCATCTCTGGGGCACTGCAAGTATGATTTAATTAATAGAAATGCAATGTAATGCACACGTTTTCTGAAATGAGGCACGTCTGTAGCCAATGTTTGCATGATTTCCCACTGGAAATTGATTGCAGCCCAATAGACTGTCCCTGGGTGGCTTTTTCCAGGCTTTCAGGAATAAATTTTGCATAGCGTCCTGGAGGCACCACCAAGATCAGAGCCTGAATACAGTTTCTCTTAAACAGCCCTGCGTGAAAAATGTGCATCTCTTATATTACCAAAATTAAAGCATACCCACGGATCATGGGGTCTGGTTGTTACTATTTCTAGGCTCGATTTAGGCTAGTGTCTTCTGGGGGTGATGGGAGGATTTGCCAGAGGCTAGAAATTTAATGGATTTTCAGGTTTGTTTTTTTTTTTATGTGACAGGAGTAGAGATAGTAAGACAGACTCCCACATGCACCCCGACAAAGATACACCTGGCAACCTCTGTCTGGGGCTGATGCTCAGACCAATCAAGCTATTCTCAGTACCTGAGGTCAATGCTTGGATCAACCCAGGTATCCTCAATGCCTGGGACCTGTGCTTGAACCAATTGAGCCATTGGCTATGGGAGGAGAAGAGAGAGAGAAGGAGGAGAGGGAGGGAGAGAAGCAGATGCTCACTTCCTATGTGTGCCCTAACCAGGAATCAAACCGAGGACATCCATATACTGGGCTGACACTCTATCCCTGAGCCAACTGGCCAGGGCCTGGAGTTTTAGTTTTTAAAGAGATAAAAAGAGAAAGAAATCAAACTGATTCTTACAGCACCTGAATTATTGTTTCGTAGCTCTTGTATCTACCAGAAGCAAAGGACTGATGTGCATAATCTCCTGAGAATGCCTCTTGCATTGGACAAGTGAGGAGAAAGCCCTTTTCATCAGATTTACTCTTCCTGTTTCTTTGTTAGACATTTTTACATTGACATTTACATTTTTATTGACAGTGCTTTAGATTTTAGTGTCTCTCCACTGAAAGCCTGAATTATTAAAGTTGGCATACTATTCTAATTAAATCCAAATCAGCCCCAAGAGAATGATCATTCCCCCGACTGGTGGTAAATAATCTATTTAGACCAGAGAATGGCAATCCTTTGTGTAAAGGGCCAGATAGTCAATATTTTAGTCTTTGTAGGCTATAGCTCTTTGACCCTGCGATTGTAGCAGAAGACAATATAGGAATGAAAGAGCGTGGCTGTGTTTCAATACAACTTTATTTTCCAAAATTTGTGGCCAGCCAGAACTGGTCTGTGGATCTTAGTTGCAGAGCCCTGATTTAAACCATTTCTGATGAATATATAAGAAGTGGGCTATATTAAAAACTTCAGGCCCTGGCTTACTGGCTCAGTGGATAGAGCATTGGCCTAGTGTGCCGATGTCCAAATTTGATCCCCGGTCAGGGAACACATGAGAAGTGACCATTTGTTTCTCTTCCTCTCCCTCTCTCCTTTCTCTCTCCTTCTCTTGCCACCAGTGGCTCGATTGGTTCAAGCATTGGCCCCCAGGCGCTGTTGATAGTTTGGTTGGTCCAAGCATTGGCCTTAGGTGCTGAAGATAGCTCAGTTGATTGGAGCATCAGCCCCAGATGGGGTTGTAGGGCAGATCCCATCAGGGTGCATGCGTGAATCTGTCTCTCTATTTCCTCTCTTCTCACTTAAATAAAAAAGCTTCAATATTCAAAATAATTATCAGATATGATCTTGCTTGAAAAACATATCAAACTTAAAATGTTAAAATGAGCAAAGGGCTCATAAAAGCACACTGTCCAAAGCAGTAGGAGACTTTGTGTCTTTGGGGAAAGGCAAGTGCCATCTTCCAGTGCACGGCGATGAAAGAGGTAGGACCAAGTGCTGCATAAATGTAAGACACTGATTGATTTGGCACAGCATTTATCAAATTTGCAAGGAAGCAAACGTTTCAAGAAGCAGATGGATAAAGTTCAGTCAAGAGCATTGATCTTCCAAATACATGGCTCACAACATGTTTCCTTGGCAGACATAGTTGAATTAATCAGGGGTCGGGAACCTATGGCTCGTGAGCCAGATGTGGCTCTTTTGATGGCTGCTTCTGGCTCGCAGACACATCTTTAATAAAAAGAATAATAACGTTAAAAATATAAAACATTCTCATATATTACAATCCATTCATTTCCTACCGCTCATGTTCATGGTTGTGGGTGGCTGGAGCCAATCACAGCTGTCCTCTGGGACAACACCAAATTTTTATTGGATAGTGCATAATGTACACGGGTAGTTGTATGGCTCTCACAGAATTACATTTTAAAATATGTGGCATTCGTGGCTCTCTCAGCCAGAAAGCTTCCTGACCCCTGAATTAAATGATTGCTGAAAATTATGAAGCACTTTTTTATTAATGTGAATATAGCTTTACATGTAGGTACCAATGAACAGTTTTCTACATCTGGAATCCACTTTGCTGTGGTCCAGTTTGTTCTCATTTTCACTCAGCTATTTAGTAGAAAAATGGAATGGTGACCTGAATTGGTTACATGCCAACATGACCTACTATTGGCAGAAATGATTCCACTGGCTTCATTTACTACTCCTGACAGGCAAGGGTTCATTGTTGTAGAGAAGCTGCAGTCTTGGATTCACCACTGCTTCTAACTTCCACATATTAGGTGAACAAGGTTTGAAAATAGATTTGCAATCTATTTTCTTTCTTTCATGCCTAAAAATTTGCACTCATGAAAAACCACACAGGCAGTGAATGGTTGAAGTAGTTCTCCAGCACTTTTTACCATCTGGGCACAAGAGTAATTGACCATAAAGGCATGGGTTTATTTCTGGGCTCTCTATTCCCTGCCATTAATCTATATGTTTTTATGCCAGTACCATGCTGTTTTGATTACTATGGACTTGTAATAGTGTGATTCGTTCAATTTTGATTTCCTTTCTCAAGATTACTGTGGCTATTTGGGATCTTTGGTGGTTACATATTAATTTGGGGGACATTTTTCTAGTTCTGTGAAATAGGAAAATATGCCATTGGTATCTTGATAGGAATTACATTCAATCTGTTGGTTGCTTTGGGTATGGACATTTTAATGATGTTAATTTTTCCTATCCATGAACACGGTATATACTTTCACTTATTTGTATCTTCTTCAGTTTCTTTCTTCAGTGTCTTATGTTTTTCTAAGTACAGATATTTTATATCCTTGGTTAAATTTATTCCTAGGTATTTTAGTCTTTTTGATGCAATTTTAAATAGGATTGTTTTTCTAGTTTCCAATTCTAATAGTTCAATATTAATATATAAAATTGCAACTGATTTCTAGATATTTATTTTGTTTTCTGCTCCTTTACTGTATTCATTTGTCAGTTCTAGTAGCTTTTTACTGGTATCCATAGAGTTCTCTGTTTACAGTATTCATGTCATCTGCAGATAATGGCAGTTTTACTTCTTCCTTATGAATTCTTTTTTGAAGTATATATTGCAAATATCATCTTTCTATCTATAAATTAGCATAGCATTTTTCCATCTGTGGATTAAAATAGCAGTTAATTCACTGTGTAATATTTTGTTTGTCTGTCTCTTTTTCTCATCAGGCTATGAATTCAAGTGAGAGCAGAAACACCCTTTTTCATTTTTGCTTTCTTAGTCTTTGGCACAAAGATGACACCAAGCAAAATTGCTTGTATTGACTTGAGAGTGCCACTTAATTTAACATGGATGCTATTGGAAATTTGAGTTTTTTACTTATGACTTTCAATTTGAAAGTATTTTTGTTAGTCTTAGTCATGTGATATATACATATATATTTACACACACACACACACACAGCACTCGAAAGAGTGACACTGCTATCAAGACAGATTAGTTCCTTTTATTAAACTTTAAAATGGGGCTTCCCTCAAATTCCAGGCAGAGTTTCTCTTAGAACACTTCTAAGGTCAAGATAGGTTAATATATTCAGATGGGATTGAAATAACAGATGCATTGCTATTTCTAGTCCAGAGCTGTTGGGGAAGCAGGGAGGAAGAAGGCATAATTGTACAATGCTTTGTCATCTTTGCAACTCATCAATATCAGCAGCTGACACAGGCAAGTGTTTGCTAGTGAGTTCTATTGGCTGACACTGACTTGGTCGTTACAACCACTGCTTCCTTGACATCTCCTAGATTGATATGTAGCACCAGACTCCGTGTGCAGCTGGTACCTTGGACTTGAATGTACTGTGAGTTCTCTGGTATTGTTAGTGTAATTCCTTGTTATTGTCACCATGCCATGCCTTTGACATCAATAGCTACATTTTGTCTTTGTGTTTCTTGCTTATATCACAGCAGTTATGTTTTAGTTGATGGGACTTTTTATAGTGGCAGTAGATAAAATGTTACATTAACTATGGACTGATGCATGCTCAGTTTTTGAATGCTCAAGGAAAAGTTGATTTTAGTAAACCTTTATATGAGGAGAAGCAATTTAAGTAAATTGTAGGTTGCAGTGAGAATCATGAATTTGAAGAACTGCTTTTTATGTAAGATGAAACTGTTTTTAAGACTAGACTTGAGGTTATATATTAATTTTTTTTTTAATTTTAGGTAGGAAGACCTTGAGAATGCAGAAATGTATTATGATGTGAATGATTTGTTCTTGAAATATTTTTTCAAAATCAATTTTAACTTCTTAACATACTCTTAGTTACGTGTTGAGATTATAAAATACAGTAACCACATTTCCCCCTTTGTCTTTCCTTGAACTTCTCTCTCTCTATCACTCTTCCTCTTTCTCTGTCCCTCTCTGTTTCTCTCCTTCTCTCATGTCTGTCTCCTCCCACCCCCACCCCCCCTTCTCTTTTTCTAACCTGGCATCCAAACATTCCTCCATTCTTCGGGTGAAACTAAGCACTCAACTTTTAAAGTTTTATTACTTATTCGCCCCCATCCCCAATAATGTCCTTTGAATCTAAAAATTATCCACAGTAGTGATTGGAGATAAGTTTGCTATTTATGGTGCTGTACATAATTACATTTACTATTGGGTATGTCAGTGTACAGTGATGGACTAATAAATGGGTACTGAATGTTCCTGCTGCTTTTATTTGTGAGCTATTGCTCATGCAATCAGGGTCACATTACCGAGGTGTAAGTGAAAGGAAACAGGGAGAAGAGGATTTATCTAATCCACCATGAGAGCATTCCAAAGTGATTTGATTGTTTTTCTCTACCTTCTAGCAGGTGGACACATATACATGTCCTATAGCTGGGGATTTAAAAAATATATTTGGGTTAATAAGAGAGAAAAGTACTCTTTGCCTTGCAAATTCAGGCATATTTTTTCTTCTAGAATTCTTCAAGTTGGGAAAGATTAGTACATTTTCAGTGCCTTTTCAGCTGTAACTGTTCACAGTATGTCCAGGTTGTTGTAAAAGCTTTTTTATCTCATTCGAGGGAGCAGGTGAACAGTGAATTTTTATTCCAGAAATTCAGCAATTGTGAATTTCTATAAAATTTTGTCTCTGCCTCATTTATCTTCTGTCTAAAAGTTATATATGTTAAGAATTGAAGATGTTTTGAGATGATCCCAGAAGTTAGTCTAGAAATGTGTCAGATTGTATAGCAAGCACCCACTTCTTGGAAGATCCAATAGCATGGAGAGACTGATTTCTAATCCACTTGACTTATCCTGTAGATCAGTGGTCCCCAACTTTTTTTGGGCCATGGACTGGTTTAATATCAGAAAATATTTTCACGGACTGGCCTTTAGGGTGGGATGGATAAATGTATCATGTGACCGAGACAAGCATCAAGAGTGAGTCTTAGACGGATGTAACAGAGGGAATCTGGTCATTTTAAAAAAATAAAACAGCCCTGGCCGGTTGGCTCAGCAGTAGAGCGTCAGCCTAGCGTGCGGAGGACCCGGGTTCGATTCCCGGCCAGGGCACACCGGAGAAGCGCCCATTTGCTTCTCCACCCCTCCGCCGTGCTTTCCTCTCTGTCTCTCTCTTCCCCTCCCGCAGCCAAGGCTCCATTGGAGCAAACATGGCCCGGGCGCTGGGGATGGCTCTGTGGCCTCTGCCTCAGGCGCTAGAGTGGCTCTGGTCGCAACATGGCGACGCCCAGGATGGACAGAGCCTCGCCCCCTGGTGGGCAGAGCCTCGCCCCTGGTGGGCGTGCCGGGTGGATCCCGGTCGGGCGCATGCGGGAGTCTGTCTGACTGTCTCTCCCTGTTTCCAGCTTCAGAAAAAAAATGAAAAAAAAATAAAATAAAATAAAACATCATTCAGACTTAAATATAAATAAAACGGAAATAATGTAAGTAATTTATTCTTTCTCTGCGGACCGGTACCAAATGGCCCACGGACCGGTACCAGTCCGTGGCCCGGGGGTAGATAGCTTTTCAGTAGCAATTGCATCCATGCAAGGATTTTCATCTTTAATAAATCATGGGCTCTAAATGGGTGTTTCTTCAAGGAAAAATGAGGGACATGGGCAGGTTAACTTGACAGTAATATCTCCACCCTCCTCCTCTCTCCTGACTCTAATCTCAGAGTTTCTAACTGGCTACTATCCCAAGTGGCATCTCTGAGAGGCAAATTTCTGAGAAGTATTGTGGGATAATGGTTAAGATCATGGTGCTATGTAGTCAATAAGACCTGGATTGGAGTTCTAGATTCTATCATTTGCTTGATGTACGACCTTGTGAGAGGTTATTTAACTATTTTTTGAAATTATTAAGACTTTATTTTTAGAAAAGTTTAGCTTCTAATTTCATGTTTATCATGATATCATGATTATTATTACCATCTTTGATCATGTCATATTTCTAGGGGGGTATTTGAAGATAGCAGGCTTCTTATTTGTAGCTAGGATACTGGTCAACAAAAGGAATCAATGAGCAAAGGGTGGAAGCCCAGCAGCGTGAGTCTTAGCAGTATTACAAGGACAGCTGTGCAGTACCCTGTGAGAAGCTTTCACCTTACCAAGTGCAGATCTATTCCTTTGAAGAGATCATTATGTATAATCTCTTAGAGTTCTCCTCACATAAGCATCTATTCATGCTCATTTTCATATATATATATATAAATTTTCATATATATATATATGTGTGTGTGTGTGTGTGTGTGTGTGTATATATATATATATCTCCAGAATTCTAGCTTCATCACAAAGCATTTCTTTCACCACCACCCCCACCAGCAGCCTCATAGCTTATTATGTTGGTGACTCTAAGTCTACATTACTACCCTTACTTCTCCTGAATTCTAGTTGTACATTTCCAGCGGCCACCTGATGCCAAATAACTTGAGAGCAAGCTGTGGACATCATGACATTTCATCCCTAATACTTCAGCATGGATTTTCTAAGTATAAGAAAATTTTCTTATATAACCCCATTACAGTTATCAAATTTAGAAAATTCAGAATATATACAATACTGTTTTCTAACATAAGGTCTATTATAACTTTCTCCATAGTTACTACTCTGATCACAGACCCATCCTTTCTTTACTAGATCAATGCAAAGTTAGCACACAGTCCTTCACAACAGGATGGGGCAAAAGTAGGCTCACCACTGTGAGGACGCAAAAAAAAAATTTATATTTGTATTATTATTTATTAATTATTGTATTTTCTATACGAACAACTGTAAGCCTACTTTCGCCCCAACCTGTATTGTCCTTTATAGCACTATTTCTTTTCAATCCAGAACGCAACCCAGGGTAATGTGCTATATTTACATACCATATCTTTTTGGTTTTCTTTCTATACAGCACTTGCTCATCTTTTCTTTGTCTTTCCTGATATTGACATTTTGAAGAGTGCAGAATATTTTTTTGTAGTTTTATAATTGGGTGATTTTTACTCATTTTGTCATGATTAAATTCAGGTTATTATTTTTTACCAGAATGAAATATAAGTGATATATTCTTATCATATCGTATTAAGAGGCACATGATTTCAGTATGTTCACTTGAAATTGATGCTATTGAACACTTTGGTTAAGGAGGTATCTGCCATACTTGTCCCCTTTGCAATTAATATGTAATCTATGAGGAGAGAGTAAATATTCTTTATCAATTTCTTGTGTTTTTCTTGTGTGGCTGTACTGACAATTCTTTATCTGATTAAGTTAATTTGTTTCTATTTATGTTCACTTTTAGGATCCCCTCCATTATTGTTTGTTTGTTTGTTTCATTATTGTTAAATGAATTTTATATTTTAAACATGAAAAACGTTAGCATGACTTCGAAAGTCAAAACTATGCAAAAAAGTGTACTTTGAGATGTCATTAATTCCCTCCTACTTTTTCCTTCACTTCTCCACTGTAAGTAATCACTTTATTCATTGCTGTTTTATCATTTCCTGTTTTCTATGGCTAATATAGGAACCAGAGTGATCTTTTCAAAAGAAGATAGTGAAATCATGCTACTGCTTTGCTCCAAGTATTTCGATAGTTTCCCATCCCATTCAGAATAAAAGCCAAAGTCCTCGTGTCTGACTGACCATAGCACCTGCCTCCATTCTCCAGCACTGTGGCCTCACCTCCTATGGCTCTTCCCCAGGATCGCTCAGCCTCAGCCTCACAAGCCTTTGTTCCTCAAGCATGACAGCTGTCTTCCCATCTTTGGGGCTCGGGTTTTCCTCTCTTCTTTTCCTGGAGTATAGAGATATGCATGGTTTCTTTCCTCACTTCCTTCAAGTCACTTTCAAGGAAGTCTTACTTGTCCAATCCATTTCAATCTATTTTACTCCCACCCTTACCTTCCGATACTTCTGATGCTCCCTATTCATCTTCCATCCTTATATTTTTTTCTCAGCATTGTCAGGTTCTGACGCATAACATTTGCTTCATTTATTGGCTGTCTCCCTCCTCTGGAAGGGGTTTTTGTGTGTTTAGTGCACTGTTGTGCTTCCGGTAACTAGAATGATGCCTGGCTCATAGCCCATGCTCAGATCAGTGTTTATTGAACAAACAATAAATGGATGAGCATGGTTGAGGAGACAACAGTCGGTAGTGGCCTTTGATAGGTCCATACCAAAATGACATCGGCGTTAAAACAATAGGCCTAGCGTGCGGAGGACCCGGGTTCGATTCCTGGCCAGGGCACACAGGAGAAGCGCCCATTTGCTTCTCCACCCCTCCGCCGCGCTTTCCTCTCTGTCTCTCTCTTCCCCTCCCGCAGCCAAGGCTCCATTGGAGCAAAGATGGCCCGGGCACTGGGGATGGCTCTGTGGCCTCTGCCTCAGGCTCTAGAGTGGCTCTGGTCGCAACATGGCGACGCCCAGGATGGGCAGAGCATCGCCCCCTGGTGGGCAGAGCGTCGCCCCTGGTGGGCGTGCCGGGTGGATCCCGGTCAGGCTCATGCGGGAGTCTGTCTGACTGTCTCTCCCTGTTTCCAAGCTTCAGAAAAATGAAAAAAGAAAAACAAACAAACAATACACTGTGACTGCGGCACTTCTGCAGCTGAGAGGGTGGGGAGTGGGGAGGTGTTACACAGTCTGCCTTAGGTGTGTGAACTGCTGTGGACCTGGAAGTCCCAAATTTATCGCAAATAGCTTTGGGGTTTCGCTTGTTTCTGAATAAGGATGAACTGAATGAAATCATTGAGGTGGGTGGTTTCACAGAGGGAACATACTTTAAGTAAAGAAAGTGTTATTTGAAGAAAGAAGGGAAATAGGAAGAAAAGAGAAGGCAAACGGGAATGAATGCAGTGAACGGGACAAAGGAATCAGACCAACAGGGAGAGCCCCGAAGGGTCTTGGTGCCCCCCCCTCCCCCCCCCCCCCCCCCTGCGTGGCCCTGCTCCTTCGCCATGGGGCAGCTGGTCTCAGACCTGTGGGTGTGGCAGTGAGAAGGAAGTCCAGCTCTCGACCCAAGCAGGTATGTTTGTTGGGAGAACATTACTCTACCTAGATAGAAGAAAGCAGATTTGGCCTGAGTGATGCTGCCATTTGTTGAACTGATTAAGGAGAGTTTAAAATGCACAGGACAACTTCAGAAGCCTATGAGGAAAATACCTTATTTTAGCCTCTTCTGCAGTGTGAGATTCTTGCCGTTTGCCAGAGGCCTGTCTGCCAGGCGGCAGGCGGGATTGCTGCAGGCCCTGAGCTCTACTTGGGGAAGGTGTCCAGGGGAGAACATCTGGGTGGGCTGGGCTTGCTGGTTATTGAACTCAGCGTCTTCAGCGGAGCGGCTGCCCTTGGGAGTCTTCAGAAAGGGTTATGGTGTTATTTTTATTCTTGTTCCAAAGATAAAATATGCATATTCTTATGCTAATGTATTTTCCAAACTTCACACGTTTAGTTTAAGCCAGGTGGTTTTGGAAATGAGGTAAAATTGTTCATTTCTATTTTTATTTTTCTGAAGAAAATTCAAGGGAAAGAGAAAAACTTCTGAAAGGGCTTTGAGGCATCAAACTTCCTGAACTTGTCAATGGTCAGATGCTGGAGGTCCAGTAAGGAATAGCTGAGAACGTGGCCGAAGTGGGAGACAGAGAAACGGGCAAGGCACACGCATGCGCACTGGCAGTGTCTCGCCCTTCTTTGCTTTCCTTGGGGTTCTGTGGCAGATGAGACGATCTTGAGGCCAGAGTTGAAAAAGGCCAATGAGCATGAACAGTCAGAAAGACTATATGCCATTACTTAACTTTATATATGAAGTTAAATGCCATCCCTCCCAGGGGTCGTCAAACTTTTTATAAAAACCGCCCACTTTTGCAGTGCAGGTCCACCTGGTCCCTACCGTGCAACCAAACAGCGCCGCGATTGGCCCACCATGAAAGCTGGAACGCCCACTAGTGGGCGGTAGGGACCAGGTCTACCAGCACTGCAAAAGTGGGCGGTTTTTATCAAAAGTTTGACGACCCCTGCAAAGGATGTCTTCTAAAATACAACTGTATCTTGTATAATAGGGTAAAATGGCTTCTCAGCTTTGTTGGGTATTATTTGCCAGCCCCTATCAGGCTCAAAAAAAACCAAACAAACAAACAAACAAAAAAAACCCACTGTGTCCTACAACTCAGCTACCACGCTTGAACAGCTTCAATTATTTCTATTGTAGTGGTGTCAGAATGAGTGAGCACATCGCAGTGGTTGTGCCAGGCAATCTGTTTGGGCATTAGGAGAAGTTATTAAAATCTGCATTAATTTTTATTTTCACCATTTTAATTTCCACTTAGGTACATGTTTTACATTATATGTTGTGCAGGAGTCCATACATAAGATAAAAAATATTCATACAGTGGAAGCTTGAGCTCAAATGATTGGATTGACGGATGCATATTCCAGAGACCTTGAAGACTACTGTCCCAGTATGCCCTGCGATACCTTTAACCTCAGCTTAAACAAGCTTTGTGTGCAGGTACCCTGAGACCAAGGCTGCCCCCTCTAGTGTTTAATCAACACGAAAGTGCTTCCTGTGTACTCGGCATGATAGAGGACGATCACCCACGCGGGAAGGAATTTTCTTTCTAATGGGCATGCACATTATTATGTTAAGAATTATAACTCAAGAGGTTTTCTTAAGATATTTTTAAATTAACTTTTTTTTTCTTACAAATTAATAAAATCAGAGGCCAATTACAAAGAATTTTGAACTGTTTCTAGTGGATCCTAAAAAACAGAAAGAAAGTATAATATTTAGGCAAAATTATGGTGGATTTTAAGATAAAAAGTGTGCTCCTGTAACAAAAGTACATTTAAAAGTACAACCTAAGCGTCTTTCATTTGAAGAAGGCTGATGTTCTGCAATAATTTTAGTTTGACCAGTAATAAATTGATTTAGAATTTAAAAGACGTAGCTGTGAGTTAGCAAAGATTCTATACACATTTAGCCATGCTGAGTTCCGTGACTTTAATTATTAAAAAGAGTAGTTCCTTCACAACAGTCACATCTCACCAAGGCTGAAATACCTGTTTTCAGGATGTAAATACTATTGTGAATTACCTCAGCTGAGCTTGAATTTTGGACTGCTTGGTCATTTATATCACCAGAAAGTTTTTGTATCCTAAAGCCACAGATAATTTTCCTCCAGGATTTAAAGCTGTGCCTTTTCTTTTAATGGTGTGCAGAATGTGATAAAACACATGTATCAGTTCTGAGCAATGAGGGTTAGCTGAAGGACCTGGATTTAGGACAGTCTTATTTCTAAAGGATGGCTCATGCCACATGACTCAATTTCTGTCTGAGAGCACTCTCCCAGAATGTTCATACCTGAGCGTTTGAGTCTTTCAGGATGCGGAAGCAGAATGCCCTGGAGACAGCATCTTAAAAAATAAAACCAAAGACTGACCATTAACACCGCATATAATTGGAGAATTTGCTGACCCCTGAATTAAACCCAAATATTGAGTTTATTTTAAAACTAAAATCTGTATTGAACATTTTTTAAGTATTTAGTTTGAACTGCTTCCAAACTTCAACATTGTCAATACAGAATTAGAACAAAATTAGGCCATCAGTTATAGTCTCTGAATTAGATTGGATTTGATCCAGCGTATTCGCCTTATTTCCCCGAATTAAAGTTCCTCACAGCAGTAGGGTCCTCACGGTGCCCCTTCTGTCACCACCAATTTCTCATTAATCTTTACAAATGGTGCCTCTCCTTACCAAGGTTTTCAATAACTTTGTCTCTAATTTGGAAGTATCATTGTTAGAGAGATGAAAATGAATAATCTATCAGTTTTTATTTGTTTTCTGATTCTTCTGTGGCGCTGTTGAGGATTAAAAGTGTGAAGAAAAAGGATTTGATCTCAAACTGTCACTTTCCTCTCATCAGATGCAATCTGATCCCTGAGGGGGATCTATGTTTGCTTTCACTCTTCATCAGTGATAGCCCCCCGACCGTGTCTCCTCTGGTGGAAAATGCTCACACCAACTATTGTGTAAGCATGTGTCAGGATACAAAAGTTATGCACAATAATTACACGGAAGATACCTATTCTCTGTTAGAGTCAACTAGATTTACAAATGACTCAATCCCTCTTTGGTAGATACTTGTTCCTCCGGGCTCGGTTAGCTTCTTTGGCAGTCTTGTTTTTCCCTTTTATTTGTTTTTATTTTCATTTTTAATGCAGAACAACTTCTTTTGATCATTAAAATATTAATTCTTCTGACTATAAGATAGTTATTTTGACCCTCTCAGCTGGAGCAAGTGCTTGGTATGGACACCAGTTTTGTGCAAAGCATTCCATCTGAGTTAGGTAGTGTGTGTGTGTGTGTGTGTGTGTGAGAGGGAGAGAGAGAGAGAGAGAGAGAGTGTCTTACATGCACGCACACATGTACGCATGCATACACACACACACACACAAGAGACAATATAGTAAATGATTTTAGCTTGCATGATTTAAAAATTCTCAAGCAATCCTGAAGTTCCAAGTCATAGAGTCATAAAGTAATCTGCAATTAAGCTAAACATGAATTTGAATTCTATATATCTATTTGCATTAATGTAGGGAAGCAAGTCACTTGACTGGAGCGGGGCTTCTCGGCCTCAGCACTAGGGCCTTTGGGGCCAGGAAGGTCATGTTTGAGGGCAGCTGACCTGTGTACTGTAAGATATTTAGAAACATCCCTAGCTTCTACCCACTAGACGCCAGTAGTACGCCTCTCCCCCATTGTGTAACAACCTAAAATGTCTCACCCTAGGGGGCAAAAATCGTTCCAGGTTCAGAATCACTTCTGGGTTGATAAATGAAAGTTAGGCCATTGGAATTTTATTCCCGAGAACACATTCCTGTCATAAAATTACAATACTGACTTACATTTTTGTTTTCTAAATACATTTGCTAAGTATGAAAAACTAAAAACTATAAAATCTATATTCTGTTTAAGGAGACATCTAATAACTAAGGCCTCTTAAAATCTTATTTGGTGAAGTTTGAACTAAATACTTTTTTTCTAATTGAGTATCAATGTATCCAATATAGGCATTCTTCATTGATATTGAGAGACATTATTTGTCACTATAGGAGAAAATGGAGAGTGGGAAGATTTTACTGAAGGAATCTGGCCAGGAGACTGTTTGGATTAGCCTTGTCTGTAAAACAGGGGTGAGGGTGTGTTTTCAAGATTTCCTGGAAGAAAAATGAATGTATTCCGAACAAGTGGTAATTTTTTTATTACTGTCAATGCAATCTCACCATTCCTCCACCGAGGTGGAGAACGAGCAAGTGACTTGGCCTTTAGTGCCTGGGAACAGCCCTGCGAGCTCAGCCAGTGCTCTTAGGATCAACTCTCACGATCCTTCTAAACCCCAGGCCTCTAGTTATAGATCTCTTGTAATTACAATCACACCTGTTGTTTAAGAACTTGTAAACATTCAGCACATTCCAGTATTCTCATGTACTCCCTTACTTCTTTGTACTTAACTGTTGGGTAAATAAGTTTGTAAAATGTGATTTTTATGTTTGCTCACTTTAATTGTTAATAATGGCCTCTGCCCAGGTGAATTGCTCTGCCAGGTGTAACTGCTAATTACCTTCTTGCTTGGGAAGGGCCATTGTTATGCTAACGTGACCGGAGGAGGGGTTTTCATGCTAAAAAGTATTAAGAAGGAGAAAGGAGAGGAAGGAGGCCATATTTTTGCAGACTGAGAGCAGGGAGGAAGAGTACTGGAGAGAAAGAAGCCATGTTGGCAGATGGGAACCAGAGAGAAGAGGGGCTTTGTGAGCTCCACTGAGACTGGTGGGGCCTTTGATGCTAGGAGAAACCAAAAAAGATTGTCCTGGTTGTGGAACTGGACAATGTGTGAGTGGGTTTTGGAGCCCTGTGTGTTTGTGTTTACCCGCCAGCAGGTTGTGAGGGTAGAATAAAGGAATGGCCCACCATTTTTCAGCTCTGCCGTTTCTTTACCACCTGTCCAAATTCAGTGAGAACCTGCATGTGAACGGCCATGATAGCGGTGGCCCCTAGCCTTACATTAACTAATTTCACGATTTCTACTATTTTTTTTTTTGTATTTTTCTGAAGTTGGAAATGGGAGGCAGTCAGACAGACTCCCATGTGTGCCCGACTGGGATCCACCCGGCATGCCCACCAGGGGGCGTTGCTCTGTTGCAACCAGAGCCATTCTAGTGCCTGAGGCAGAGGCCACAGAGCCATCCTCAGCGCCCGGGCCAACTTTGCTCCAAAGCAGCCTTGGCTGCAGGAGGGGAAGTGAGAGACAGAGAGGAAGGAGAGGGAGAGGGGTGGAGAAGCAGATGGGTGCTTCTCCTGTGTGCCCTGGCCAGGAATCCAACCCGGGACTCCTGCACGCCAGGCCGACGCTCTACCACTGGGCCAACCAGCCAGGACCGATTTCTACTTTTTAATTTTGCAGTTTTCAGTCGTTTCTGTACTCAGCAAACCTGGCACTGAACTGAGCTTGTGTTTTTGAATACTAATCCACAAAAATAGTTTTGAGAAGGGAAATTGCAGCTAAGCGAAGCGCTGATAATTTGTCAACCTGGATACCTTTTACAACATGACTTGACTAGGATCTGGAAGTAAATACCCGAGAGAGAGAATTAAAAATAGAATGGGCTTCAATTTCAGAAAGTGAATTCTTGAAATGTCTTTCCTGTCCTTTTCATTCAATTCATCACACACCCTGGCACTACCGTTTGCAAATGAGGCACTGTTTCCTCTGGAGCTTCCAGGTTGAAAAGGAACCAGAGGGCTGGGTTCTTTTGGCTGGGTTTTCTTGCAGACTGGTGAGTCGCTATCGCAATGCAAACTGTAACATATTGGCCTTCAACTAGCAGATACTAGCAGTCCCCTCAAATGGAAACAAGAACTGGAAAGTTTCACCCTTTTCACATATCTTGGTATGTGTTTAATTCATTTCAATGTGGTCCCGTATTTGATGGGCTATGGAACATCTTATTTGATTTTGTTTCTTTATATGTAGGCAGATAGTACCATGAGAGTCAGGCAGGTTTTTCAGAGTTTACTTCTCTGTTGATCACATTTTTCCAATCAAAATATGTTTATTATAGGTATAATTGCATTATAATTATTTATAATGTAGCACAAGTATTATTACTATTAATATATTAATAGTGTTATAATAATGACAGGAATAGCAGTATAATAGAATCCATAATATAATAGAACAGATTTTATAATAGAATGGTTATAGTTTCTCAGTATGTAGTTGCAAGATTTGGATGCTGACAGGATGTGTAAGAAATATAATTCTATTGACTTTCAGTCACTTCAGTGTGTGGTTTGATTGGTGTTATTGAAAGAGAACAGGTTATAGTGTTATTGAATCTTAAAGCTGCACAAAGCTCTCAGATCATCTGGTCCAGTGGCTTTCAAATTTGTTAGCCACAAACTCCGTGTGTGTGTGTGTGTGTGTGTGTGTGTGTGTGTTCAAATAAATCTAAAACAGAGTCTAAAACAGTGCTTATTTGGATATTTTCTATTAAATTTGATTGTGTTCCATTCTGTTTTTCTCTTTTCTAATTCATTTTAAAACTGCTGCACAGGACTCGCACGTAGTCATAACTTGTGGTTTGAAAAACACCGATTTAGTCCGGGTCAAATAGCTCATTAGCAGCTAAAGCGACTGTTCTTTTTTTAAAACACAAACACACATGGAATTTCAGAGTCAAGTCACTTAGCATTTGGCCCTGCCGTGATGATTTATCGCTAATGCAGAAGGACTTTCAGAGTGCTCTGATGGCAATCGGGGGGCAAGGATTACCCACTGCACTTGCACATGCGCACTTGCTCATCTCCGTTACTGGCCCGTGATACGCCAGGTCCAAGCAACTTGACTCATGTCGTTGGCTTTCAGTTACTTTCATATCTTTGGCACGATGGTGGGAGAAACAAAAAGTTTCTGAGTTTAGCTCTTTACAACTGTGAGCCTTGGAGCCTCCACGTGGACAGCGTGGCCGGAGGAATGTCAGCACGGGTGCCAGAATGCCCTGCTTGTCCCCGGGCCACCAGCACAGTGTGTGCTTTGAGCAAGTCTTGCATCTTCTTGGACCTTACTTTTCTCCTGCTGTAACGTGGGGATAATAATATCACACCCTCTTGCCCCCGGGGCCTTTTGTGAGCGTCAAATGAGGGAAAAGAATAAAAGCTTTAGAAAGACTGAAAAGATACATACATAAAGAATATTTTAAAATATGTCCCTACTTGTCAAAAGTCAGGTATAAGATTTCTTTATTTTTAAAATGCAGAAAGGCTTAAAAATGATTATATGGGATTGTTCTTGTGTTTCATCTGAAGAAATAATGTTAGTAAACATCAAAGGTTGGATTTGATGTTTATATTTTTTAATACATATTAAAACAAATGGAACCATTAAAATGTTTATATGCGTATCTCCCGCAATAATCTTAAATAAGAACCAGGGGTACAGGGATCACACTGTGGTACGTGAGGGTGAGGAGCAGACAGTTGTTCGGGCAGTGGTTAGACCTAGGCTCTGACCCTGCCCTCGGCACCGTCTGCCCTGCACGTGACTGTGGACAAATTAATCAACCACTAACAGGCTGGGTTTCCTCATTGGAGCAATGAGAATGCCCCTGCCAACTTCACAGTGCTGTAAAGGTATTTATGAAAAAATGCAGGGGCTGGTAAGCTAGTGTAAGTGGGCTATAGCTGGCCCACTGTCTGATTTTGTAAGTAAAGTTGAATGGGAAGCACATTGATTTGCATATTTTCTGACTACTGTTAGCCTACGGTGGCAGAGTTGAGTAGTTGTGCAGAGATGATATGACCCAAAGAGCCTAAAATATTTATGATTTGGCCTGTTAGAGAAAAGTTTGCCAGTTCCTGAGAACTGTCTGATAATGCATATGAAGCCCTTACCGTTTCTGGTGCGTGCTAAATACCCAAAGACGAACAGCTACTTTTATTATATAGTGGGAACGGAGATTAAGATGACATGAATTACAGTAATATTGGTAACAATATTAACAACAGATAATGATGGTGTAAATAGTGATGATGATGCGAATAATAATAATCTTTTCTTTGGCTACCAGCTTCAAATTTTATGACCCTATTATAGAAACCACTCCTCATACTGCTCAAATATCTAACACTGAAAATAATTTTTCTCTCCCGGTATTAAAATTATTGCTTAGGAAAGGATCTGAAACTTGCTCCAATGTAAAAGAATGAAGCTCTAGACATTTTTGGCTTAATTAGCAGGAGTGGGAGGTATTTTGAGGGTAAATCCGGACCTGCTTCTTGTCCATTTCGGCAAAAAGTGGCCACTAATCCCTTCATCCTTATTTTTTATTTTATGGGGGATTTTTATTTTTCCTAACATTACACTGTCAGTGTGACCCAGACGCCTTCACCTGTGTGGGGCTTTGGGATGAGTCCTGGTATTTTCCTGGATCCCACAGGTTTCCCGGGAAAAATATACTTATCTTGTCTAGACCTCCTTTTCTTTCTTTAATGTATAAAGCTCAGCTATGGAGAAGAAATAATATTTATTCATATTAAATTTCTGGGCTGTAGTATAAAGGTGTCCTATAAAGTGTATGATTTTACTATATCTATAGCCAAAAAAATGTAACCTATTCTTACCATGTATGGACCCCAAATAGGTCTCAAAGTAAACAAGCCTCAAAAGTTTAGCATCTGCTTTTCTGCCAGTTATAAATTCACAAATAGGATTTGTTTCTTCCTTTAAAGCAGTTTCCCTGGCAACTAAACCACCCTTACAAGATCAGAACAGTTTGTCATTTTTGAAGTTTGACTTTCTGACAAGGCCTTTCGGCCCATGGGGGATGAAGAAAACAACATCCAAACACAAACATCTCAAAAGCACTCACGTAGGGAATTATAAATGGGAGCTACGTTTAGGTGACTTTTCTGTAGACTGTGTCAGTCCCCAACATCACTACGCTTCCCAGCCCACCAGGGAGGATTGCGATCTGTCGAGGTAGCTATCTTTGTAACAGAGAACAGATGGGAGTGATTCGTAAGTGGCTAAATTACCCTACCGATATATTCTGGGAAACAGTGGGCAGGAGACGCAGGCAGATTCGCTGCAGGCAGCCGCACAGAGTGAACGCACCTTGCGATTGTTCAGTCTTGCTTATCTCTGGGCTGAAATAGAAGTATCGGTCACAACTTAGACACATCGTGGAAACACAGACATTTGCTTCCTCTACTCAGAGAGGACCAAGAAGGTGGGAGGAGGGGTCTCAGCTAATCCTCAGACTGGCTTTTCATTTTTACTGTTATTTAGCTCTAGGGCATCTTCCCCCTGTTGCCGCCCTATTGAACCATTACTGGAGTCAGATCCCCATTCAACCCCGGGGTTTCTTCCCCGCCACCGTCCCGTTCCAGCTCCTGCTGCACCTGGAGCACTCTTGGGAGTGGGTGGGATGGCTGCAGTAGCAAAGAAGGGTAGAGTAAGAGGGCGTAGGCTGCTTTTTAATGCCATTGCCTATTCACATCTTCACAACAGGGAGAGACAAATTTACGAGATCTCTAGAAATGTATGAGACTCTGTAGAGACCCCCAAATGAGCTTAGAGAGAAAGAGAACTGGAGCATCTGAGAGGAGGGTGGAAACAACGGCAGTGGATGTCTAATCAGAGTGTTCTAGTGATGAATTTGCAGTCACAATCTCAAGATGAGTGGGGAGTTTTCATCCTTGTAAGACTGTCCCCCAAGAGCACAGGGTTTCTCATCAGGATCAAGTCAGATGGGCAGCTCTCCCCTATCAGCTCAGACTTCAGATGGGCTGTGTCTGGAGGCCCTGGCAACATCTGGTATGGTGGTAGGCCTTACGTGGAGTGGAGTAAGAAAAGCCGTGTTCTACAAAACAAAGGACTTAAATTTCCTGCAAAGTTAATCCTGCCAGGATGCAGAAGGAAAATGTTTTGAAAAGAAATTTTCTTACATAGAAACTTTTAGATACCTTTTCTTAGGGCATGAGTGGATTCATCTCAGGAACTTGGTACAAATTATATTTCTTCAGTTAGGCATAGACTAAGTTTTAATGAAGAATTCTGTAAATATTTATCAAACATTAGATAGACACAGAGTGGCAGGCACAGAAGAGTGATGCCCGGATCCCTCACTGAGGGAGTCTGGCTGCTGAGCTGCAGGACTTGTGGGTGGCAGGCAGCCTCCAATGGTCACCCCCTTCAGGCTCTGCCTCGTTGGTGAAGAGATGCTCTGCTGAGGTCACATCTCGTCAGGGCAGCCCCCAACAGAGGAAGGCCTGGCCCCTTCGGCTGGATACAGGATACTCTCATGGTAATATTTACTCCTAGTTGTTTCATTCCCCTGTTGTTTCTTTCCTCACACGGGGCACATCTGTTGTGGAGACAGTGACTACCTGGAGACCACATGGAGTGCACTGAGGAGCCCAGGGGAGACCACCTCACAATCCCCTGTACAGTTCTCATGAGATGGGCTCCGACCCCCAGTCCTTACGAGGATTTATTCAATACTGGTATTTATTGATATACACAAACAGAAACAGAGAAAAAAATGAGGAAGTCAGGAAGGGGAAGTTCTTTAGAGCAGACAAAAGGGCAAGGGAGTAGTTGAAATGATCCCACCTATTGATTAGTCAGGATTGCTAGTTCCATCCCTATTGTGCTGTGTTCAGCACAGTACTGTGTTCAGTCCTTTTGTCAGTAAGGCCACTGTGGCCTTTGCCTTGGGGCACTGAATTCTGTTCCTGTTCTATGTTCCTATTCAGGGCCTCTGCAACTCCTGAGCTCCCTACCCAATTGTCCTGACTTTGTTGGGTCTGAATCACAGTTTAACTAACTTCTCCATCTGCCCAATTCTCTGCCCCTTCCCTCTCAGTGTTTGCCCCTCATAAACAGCTGGCATCCTGAACTTTGTCTTGGGTTCTGTTTCTGGGAAAACCAAAACACCTGGTTATTAATTCTCTTATAAATATATCAAGAGACAAGACTATCCTATGGGCCAAATTAATGACATGGAACAAAATGTAAATGCTACAACAGTCAGATGAGAGTGATAGAGTAGAGCACTTCAAAACTCAGATGTAGGCTCTTGGTAGAGCTGAGCCTTTTTGGTAGAGCAAACCCAAGATATTTGAAGGTGAGAATAAAAATACAGAAAAATAGAGCTATCAGAGCCAAAGCAAATTGAGAGACTGAAGAAACTGGCCCAGTGTTGGGCAGATAAAATGTATTATGCTCACTTTGTTAAAGAGGCCATTGCCCAGGTGATATTAATGTGTGTTGGGGGCAGGCAGGATTGTTGGAGCCTGGGGCTTGGTTTTGGGATTAAGCCTTTCCCACCCTTTTTGATGTGGGGCAGTACAATCCAATCATGCCTCAGAAGTGTCTTTGTATTAGAGACCTCCCTATTATGTATATTGGATTAAGGGTTTGGATTTCTACACTATAAAATGGGGGTAAAACGAGAGCTTGCCCTCTTGGTTCCTGAGATTTTCAGCAGAGGAGAGAGTAGAGCCAGCAGCGGGAGGAGGCCACGTGGAGGAGGTCAGGAGAAGCAGCCAAGATGGTGGAGTGCTGAGTGAGATGCCAGTTTGTGTAGAGTTTGTATTTGGGATAAGGAAGGAGATGGGGAACAGGGGTGAATAAGTCTGGTGAGCTAGAAACCTTTGATTCTAGGAAACTCGGATAAGTCAGTGGCTTTGTGAGCACTGAATGTGACTGGGTTTTGGAGCCCAGTGTGTATTTTTTACTTGCCCGCCGGGTGCAAGGTAGGATTAAAGACTATGGCCCACCAGTTTTTGGCTCCGTTGTTTCTTTGCCGACTGTCCGAATCCAATGCGAACCTGCATGGGCCAGGCGGCTGCTGTGATAGTGGCCCTGGCTTTGGCTCCTGGCTCTACACCCAGCTAGAATGAAAGGTGCATCTTAGGACAGAGTTAGAAATTAAAATGTTGTTATTTTATTGAATATTAGATCTGGTTGTAGACAAAAGAGAAAGCCCACTATAGGTGCTTACTTCTCTCTCATATAAAAAAAGTTCAGAGGTTGTCAGTCTTTACTTTGATTAGAAGCTCCTCCTGTCAATTCATTCATCTTTCTATCATTTCCAGAATGAAACTTTTATCATCAGGGTCCAATATGGCTGCTAGAGATCCGGCCATCACGTCGAAATTCAGTGAGCAGAATGGAGGATGAGATAAATAAGGGCACTGCACACCATTTTAAGGGGACTTACTTTTAATTACATCTTATTGATCACAGCTTAATCACATAGCTACATCTACCAGTAAGGGAAGCTGCAGAATAATCTTTTCTTTTTCATAAATTATATTGACAATTTTTATTATTTAAAATCACTGTAAAGGTGTATTTTAGACTCATAAATAAACATAAGAGCAAAGGCATATTATTTTAATTCCCTTATATAAATTCTGAAGTATTTATTTATTTATAACTACATTTACAAAGGTATTTCATAGTGTTGCAATTTGCCTGAAGCTGCCAAGATTATAACCTTTAAATGAGGCAAGAGCGTACACAGCTGAGAGAAATTTTAATTACAATTGAAGACTATATTACCAGCTTTTATTTCAGGTGATAGAAACAAGTGAGGCAAAATATAATAATAAAAAAGTTAAAATCTGGTGTCTTGAAAATAATGGTGGCAGTAAAACATTTCTAGAAATTATGGTGTAGAAGAATTACTTTTTATATGTGTGCACATATTTAATTGGGCATTAATTTTAATAACCATCTAACAAATGGTGTTTTCTATGTACCAGGCACTATGCCAAATACTTTATTTATGTCTGTTGTATTATTTTTATTTTTATTTATTTATTTATTTTTTGTATTTTTCCGAAGCTGGAAACAAGGAGGCAGTCAGACAGACTCCCTTATGCACCCGACCGGGATCCACCCGGCATGCCCACCAGGGGGCAATGCTCTGCCCATCTTAGGGCATCGCTGTGCCGCAATCAGAGCCATTCTAGCGCCTGAGGCAGAGGCCACAGAGCCATCCTCAGCGCCCGGGCAAACCCTGCTCCAGTGGAGCCCTGGCTGCGGGAGGGGAAGAGAGAGACAGAGAGGAAGGAGAGGGGGAGGGGTGGAGAAGCAGATGGGTGCCTCTCCTGTGTGCCCTGGCCGGAAATTGAACCTGGGACTCCCGCACGCCAGGCAGATGCTCTACCACTGAGCCAACCGGCCAGGGCCATCTGTTGTATTATTTACTGGGGCCTATGAGATAGGTTTTATTTTTTTTTAAAAGATTTTTTTGTTTGCTTGTTTATTGATTTTAGAGAAAGGGAAGAGAGAGAGAGAGAGAGAGCGAGAGAGAGAGGCAGAGAAAAGGGTGGGTGAGGAATGGGAAGCATCAACTTGTAGTAGTTGCTTCTTGCATGTGCCTTAACTGTGCAAGCCTGGGGTTACAAACTGGCAATCTCAGCATTCTAGATCGAAGCTTTATCCACTATGCCACCACAGCTCAGGCTAATTTTTTAAAAATGATTTATTACAGATAAGAAAATGGAGATTTCAAGAAATTAATAAATTGATCAAGACCACGCAACTTGCAAACAGTAGAGCAAAGGCTCAAGCCCATGTTTTCTGAACTCCCTGATCTCCATGCTAGCATGGTGCTCATGTCAGAGCCATTAGATGGGATGTCTGACAGAAGCTGGGACTTGGGAAAGACCGCAAAAGTGGGGGTGTACATGGAGCGCCGGCTAGTCTCATGAGTGTTGAAACCGTGAGGGTGGAGGACAGCTATCAGGGAGGGTAGAACTCGGGTGGGGGGGGGAGAGGTGCTTAGTACTGAGTCTCTGGGCTCTTTCTCAGAGGTGGGAGGGACACAGAGGAGTGATCGGAGAAGAGCCAGGGCAGTGAGGGTTCAGAAAGACAGGAGAAAGACTTTTTTGATGATGAAAGAAGCCGACACTGTCATTAACACAGAATCTCAGAAAAACCATCAGTGATGCGAGCAGTTAAGAGGTCATTCATTGATTATTTTTAAGAGTGTTGGAAATGGGCTGTGGGAATTGGTGGGCAAAGGAAGAAACAATAGATGGACTTAAAACACAGATGGACATCCTATTGTTAATAATCACTGATAATAATAGTTAATATTTATTGAATACTTACTCTATGCCAGCTACTGTTCCCAGGGCTTTTGTATACTAATTCATCCAACCACAAACCTATGAGGTAGCTATTCTTACTATTCATATTTTATAGATAGAAAATTGAGGCAGAGAGAGTTAACTAATCTGTCTAAAGTCACAGCTTTTAAGTGGCAGAGTTGGAAGCTCAGCTGTTTGGTTCCTGAGCTAATGATTAAGTAGTCTAGAAAAGCCCACGTTTTTCTTTAAAAGTAATGAATTGGTAAAAAGCCCACAGATTTTGTTTATCTGAGATAAAAAGCTCATGTACATTTTTATAGAAAATGTTAAGGGTACATCGTGATTATTCATTCTTCTTTCCCTAAAACAGCTATTTTGAAGAGGGATTCATTTTGTTTTATTTTTTTCCTATGTCAGTTTTTGAAGGAAAAATATTTTTAAAAGTAATTTAAGTAAAATTTGAAGTCCCGAGGGAAACTGTATTGCATTTCTGCTAGTAAGCTTATTGGGAGAATGGAAATGATACATTATGGACCACAGTAAATGTCTCCAGAAAGAAAGAAGGCATTCTATCTTTACAGCAAAACATTTTGATGACTATGGGCTGCAACAATGATTTTTTTGTGTCTCAGATTCCTTCGTGCCTACAGGCTGCTCAACTGAATGTCATTAGAACCTCTAGAACTTATTTTCACATAGCTTGACAGCTCAACCCTCTCCTACACAGTCACATGTCAGTTTGAAAAAAAATAATATATATATATATACACGTAGTTGAACATGATACAGTATGAGCAGCGGAATCTAAGACTTACCGATTGCCAGCCTGCTCAGCTCCTAATCCTTGCCAGGTAATCATATTTCTTAACGTCAATTCATGCTTTCAAAGGACTGAGGAGTAATTCTTAAAATATTTCTACCAGGAACGACTGGATTTCTGAATAAAATAGTACTGTGATATTTAAAACCAAAGACTTAAACAGTGTTTCCGTTTTCAGAATTTTCTGGTAATTAGAATAGGTAGGTTCGATGGGAATAGGTTTGCCTTTCCATGTAGATATATCAATGAACAAAATCATCGGTGAGACTGGAATTTCATGATATACAGAAATGTAAATACTGATTTAAAAAATATATACTTTGAAGTATATATCTAGGAAAGATATATTTATAAAATTTAACAATGATGATTATGTCACTGGCATTTATTGGTTTTAAATATATACTTAATGTTAGATTGTTATTTAATTTGGGCAACTCAATATTATACCATATAGTTACAATAACAGCTAATCGTGTTTGAGAGTTTATCGTATAGTAGGCATAAAGTTGGGAATGTCCCATGTGCAATTTTATTAAATTAGCACAAAATCCCTATCAGCCAGATAATCTCATTTCTTTATGGAAAAGAGGTAACCATTTTTCTTTGGAAATTTTAAATAGACTCTTTTTGTTAATTTGTGACAATTTGATAAATAGCATTCTTTTCAGGTAAGATGGTTGTTGCTATTTCAGTTTCCCTGTCGTGATATATGACATACCTTTAAATCAGGGGTCCTCAAACTACGGCCTGCAGGCCGCATGTGGCCCCATGAAGCCATTTATCCGACCCCCGCCGCACTTCCGGAAGGGGCACCTCTTTCATTGGTGGTCAGTGAGAGGAGCATAGTTCCCATTGAAATACTGGTCAGTTTGTTGATTTAAATTTACTTGTTCGCTATTTTAAATACTGTCTTTGTTCCCGGTTTTTTTTTTTTTTTTTTTTTACTTTAAAATAAGATATGTGCAGTGTGCACAGGGATTTGTTCATAGTTTTTTTTTATAGTCCGGCCCTCCAACGGTCTGAGGGACAGTGAACTGGCCCCCTGTGTAAAACGTTTGGGGACCCCTGCTTTAAATGATTTTATTAACTTGAAAAATTTCCTTCTTATATTGTGAGAAGAAAATAAATTAAAATGTTTTCCTCATAGTATCTTCTATACTGAGTCTGAATAGTTTACCTGTGAAACACAGTAGCCACTTCTGACTTAGGAAGCTTTCTATGACCTCATATATTTAGTCAGAGAAGTGGCAGGGGAAGGTTGAGTTACAGTTGCAGCTACTGACTTGCCACTAAGGTAGGGAGTATAGCTTTGTGTTTCATCTCCTATTTCTTTGCACTTAATCCACAGCACCTTAGTTTCTTACCTCTTATGTTCTCTGGGGTAGGCATACACTATTAATTAAATCATTCAACAACTGTATGTTTAGTATCTACTAAATGTTAAGCACTAGGGATGTAGTGATGATTAGGAAAAAAAAAGCATTGTTAATATCTATGTTTATGGAAGACTGCACAGATGCATTGGGCCCAGGATAACTCCTATCCTGCCAGCATGTATTGATGTACTGGGAAAAGTTGCTAAGTGTCAAATTTAAAAGTAAAAGAAACAACTATCTCAGTGTAAATTGATTCACCTGCAACACCTCACCTATTCGATGATCTTTTACAAATGCAGATATACCTTCCTTCAAGAAAACCCCACAGTCTAACTGGTGATTTGATTCTGGAGGATATGAAGTTAATGCTATATCTGCTAACTCCTGACTCCATTTTTGAGTACCTCCTGATGAGTCTTGTTTTTAGCAATGTGGGCAAGTCACAGGTTCTTAACGGATTTTTAGGTTGGTGATAGACAAGGATTAAGATGGTTAAAATCTACCTTTCTGTTATGTTTTGGAGTGACAACATCAAGGAAAAAAAAAAGAAGGAAACTGCAGGTAAACATGGTATTACTCTGATACTTGTATCAATTATAATTTTTCTTGAACCTCATACATTTAACTTATCTGAAAAAAAGAGAAATTAATATTTATTGCATGTTTACTACATGTCAGGCTATACACTAGAGATAGTACATGTCAATTCATTTATGTCATTTCTACATTCATTCTATGACATTTGGATGTTTATATTATGCCCACTTTGTAGATGAAGAAACTAAAGCTCATAGAATTTAAGTAACTTACATAATATTGTCAGTTAATTATAGGTACATTTATGACTTGAATCTGATTCTGACTCCAAGTTTATTTCCATCAGTAGAATTAATACATTGATGGTATAAACACAGCTTAGAGCTCAGCCATTACTTCAGATGTTTTTGAAGATAAACATTTTTTATTTAATATAATAAACTATTTATTATAAATATATTTAGTCATTCAACAATATTTTTCTATGTCTATATTGTACTCCCCACATTGAGATTTATGTAGCTTAAGCAACTCAATTGTTGTAAGGTATCAAAACTTAGAGAATTAAAACTAATATTAGGAAGCTTAAAGAACATTTTATTAATCTGGGCTAGGCATGCAGAGAGATTTTGAAAATGATCTTTGTACTTGTGTGATTAGCATCAAAACCAGGATGGCTGATGGCATTGTACTGTAAATGCAGAGGGGAAGGAGAGTTAGATTCTCTGACCTCCCCTCACACCTGTGAGGAAGCCAGTGAATAGCTAGCCAGGTGCAGGAAGAGAAAAGATTAAATTAAACCTTTTCTTATATTAATGGGCCATTTACAGGCATTTGTCCCCATGGAAACTACCCCTCCCCTCCTGAAAGCATGCAGTTAATGTATGTATCTCTGGACAAAGGAATAGCAAATGAACACTAGAAAATATAGGAATGTCTTTTAATATGTAGAGTGACATTTTTTACTATTGTGTTACCTTGTAAGTTTTAATCTGTAGAAACATTTTTGATGAATCCTATAGACAAATGTTATAAATTTGCTAATGAATTGTGTCCCATCCCCTCCCCCCCCTTCATCCTTTTCCCAAACCTGTGTAGGTAAAAACAAAGGTTATAAGCTTATGCCATGATGTCAGGCTTTCCCCCCCGCCCATGTATAATTAAGGGTATATAACCAGCCCCTAGAATATTATAGATGCACACGATTTGGGACTGCTGCCCTCTGTAAGATATATGCGGCCGGCATATTTAATAAATTTCCTCCTTTAATAAAACTTTTCAAATTTTATCTGGATTTGGTGTCTTTATGAAAACCTGTGGAATTGAGGATTGGGTACTTTACAACACAATCCAGTGACAATGTAATTGCATTTTTTGGCAATGTAAGGCCAGTAGTCGTGGCTGTCACTGTCGTGGCTAGGCAGGTGCCAGTGCAGGTTCTCATTAGATTCAGGCGGATGGTAAAGAAACAATGGAGTCAAAAACTGGTGGGCCATTTCTTTATTCTAGCCACGCACCTGGCTGGCAAGTAAAATCACACAGGGCTCCAAAACCCACTCATTCAGCACTCACAAAGCTACTGACACATCCGGGTTTTCCTAGAATCAAAGGCCACGACCAGTCTTAGTCACCTCTGGTTCCCCCTCTGCATACCTTCTCCCTTCTCCTCTCTGCACAAACTGGCTTCTCCTTCAGCACCCTGCCATCTTGGCTTCTTCCTCCTTCTTCTTCACAAACTTTTCTTGGCACAAAAATCCCTCCTCCAGCAACATTAGCATAACCATGGCCCTTTCTGAGCAGGGAGGTAATTAGCAATTTCACCTGGGGAGCACCATTCAAATGGGCAGTGCCATTTTTACCAATAAAAGTAAGCAAACTTAGAAAATATAGATTTTACAAACTCATTTGCCCAATAGGTGATATCTTATTTCTACTTTAAAGATATGGTGCAAAATCACCATACATTGGTTTTATAGCTAGATCTGAAATAGACACAGTAAGAGAATGACAGGCATGAAAGGTGGAAAAGTCAGAGTATGTAGCCACATTCTGAGAATGAACAGTGGAGGCTTGAGAAAAATGTCCATCAGAACCCAGTTCTCCTGGGCAGGAGTCATGTTAGGAACAAAATCCTTGCTGGCAGCTGCATTGTAATGTATCCTGTGCTAGCACCTTTCTTATCTCTTTTCTGTAAGGAGGGATTCCTAAGGTAAGGCTGGCAGAGGCAGTCAGCAAATAAGAGTCAACATTAACCTGGGATCTAGCCAGGCAGACCTGAGTTCCAATTCAATCACACCATGTGCTGATTAAGGAAGTAATTTGATCCCCCTCAGTCTCATTTTCCTAACTTACCTAGTGGACATCATATTTCTTGTGCTGGCCTGTCACTGAGAAATGCAAGAAATGATGTATATTAAGCATTAAGAGAAGCATCCCATAAAACTTATTAATATTATTTATACATATTATATCTAGGACAAAAATCTGTTCTTGGGATGAATGGATGCCATGTTTGAGGTAACCAAGGTGAAAGACCATGGCTGTCAAGAGTGGGAGAAGTGATCTAAAAGATGTTTTGTCCATTTTATTTTATTTTTTGGTATTTTTCTGAAGTGAGAAGCGGGGAGGCAGAGACACAGACTCCCGCATGTGCTGGACTGGGATCCACTGGGAAGCCCTCTAGGGGGCGATGCTCTGCCCATCTGTGCTGTTGCTCCATTGCAACTGGAGCCATTCTAGTGCCTGATGCGGAGGCCATGGAGCCATCCTCAGCACCCAGACCAACCTTGCTCCAATGGAGCCTTGGCTGCAGGAGGGGATGAGAGAGACAGAGAGGAAGGAGAGGGGGAAGGGTGGAGAAGCAGATGGACGCTTCTCCTGTGTGCCCTGGCTGGGAATTGAACCTGGGACTTCCACATGCTGGGCCGATGCTCTACCACTGAGCCAACTGGCCAGAGCTATGATTTTCCCATTTTAATCCATGCACTCTGGCCCCTCACACACCGTGTTGATGCTGATGCCTTACATACTGTTAGAACATTCACAGCTTGGCATTCAGTGTGAGTTGCTACTTTTATACCTACTTTATTTTCAAAGTAATAAAATTATACAGTGAATAAATCACTCTTAATACTCTATAGACCCAGACACCACATGTTTCTTGAAGACAGAACTCTCTCCTGCCCTCACTGAATGTTCCCTACAACTATTATGAATGCACACAAACATTTATTTACTTAATAGACAATTTATTGACCCTTTCCACCCACTACATAATAGGCACTAGATTAAGTGATGGGGGTACAGCTGGGAACAGAATAGTAATTTCCTCTTGTCTTGGTGCTTATGTTCTAACTGCAGAGCCACATATTAAAGCAAAGAATGTTAATAGCAGCAAATGCTATGAGGTACAAGGTGCTAAGTGTGTGTACAACAGGAGGTTGTATCTGACCCATGGAGTCAAGGAAGGAGCTTTTAGGTAGTAATTTTATGAAGTACATTGTGTATCAGCAATTGTGTCACTCTCATGATGCAAATTAAGATGATGTATCATGGACTCTCTGTGGTTCTTAGAACTCATCAAAGTGTAGAGAAATTAACTAGGCAGAAGGCGGCTGGAGAGTAGCCCAAGCAGAGGAAGTGGCATGTCAATCATTCATCCTGCTCTATTTTTTTTTTTTCTACAGTGACAGATAGAGAGAGTCAGAGAGAGGGATAGATAGGGATAGAGAGACAGGAACGGAGAGATGAGAAGCATCAATCATTAGTTTTTCGTTGCGTGCTACAACACCTTAGCTGTTCATTGATTGCTCCCTCATATATGCCTTGACCGCGGGCCTTCAGCAGACCAAGTAACCCCTTGCTCAAGCCAGTGACCCTGGGCTCAAGCCAGTGAGCTTTTGCTCAAACCAGATGAGCCTGTGCTCAAGCTGGAGACCTCAGGGTCTTGAACCTGGACCTTCCACATCCCATTTCGACGCTCTATCCACTGCACCACCACCTGGTCAGGCTCTTGCTCTATTTTTAAACGATAATGCAATAAGTCTCTCATATCATCCTCACGCTTAACCAATACCATATTTCTGAGCAAAGGAGCCATAACTGTTACTGAACAAACAGTATTGTCAAATTTCTTATATACAATAGTATGTCATGCCATTTTAACCTTAAAACATTATTGAGATATAACAGAATTGCAAATAAATAAGCTGATTATATTTTGTTTGCCCCAAATAGTTACATCTTATGCTGATTGTCCTAAAGTAAAAGTACTAATAGTGCTGCTGCCTTCCTTTCACATTCAAGAGCGTTCTAGTTTGTGTGATAAATTCTATGGTCATAATGTCACCCTGGTATGTGAATGTCCTGGGTTCAATTCCTACTTGGGGCACACAGGAGAAGTGCCCATCTGCTTATCTACACCTCTTCCTCTTGCTTCTCTTTCTCTTTCTTTCCCTCCTGCAGTCATGGCTCGAATTGGAGCGAGTTGGCTCCGGGTGCAGAGGATGGCTCCACGGCACCACCTCACGCACTAAGAAGAGCTCGGTTGCTGAGCAACAGAGGAATGCCCCAGATGGGCAGAGCATCACTCCCTAGTGGGCTTGCTGGGTGGATCCTGGTTGGGGTGCATGTGAGAGTCTGTCTCTTCCTCTCTTCCTCTCACTAATGAAAAAGAAAGAAGAAAAAGGTTCTATGATCATAAATAAACGGAGCTCAGACGGATCAAGAACCTGCTTTGGGTCACATAGCTAATAAATAGCGGAGAGCTGGGACTACCACACCAGTACCTCTGACCTAAAACCCATGTTCTCTCTGCTATACTGCAAACACAGTTAGTTCTACTCTTATATATTGCTATCTAGTTTCTTCTTCCAATCTAAAACCAAAATGACAGCAACTGGCTTTCTGACATCTGCCTTCTGCTTTCTTGTTACTCTGCTAAGTCATGTATTCTACAGTGTAGAAATGAAAAGAAGTAATGGATTAAAATAAAATATAAAATATGTATAGTTAGCAGTAAAAAGTTTTTGATATGCATGTCTTTACACTTCTATTTTGTCTATTCTTTATGTTATCTAAGTATGAAGAGGTCAATTGAAATGCAGCTGCTTCTGAGAGTCAAGATGTGACTGTACTGACAAAACCTTGGTTATTGATCTTTCTCTGACAGTCTACCGTGTGAATGGAGGAGGTCTGTGACCTGCCCTCATGTGCAGAGCCCGAATGTAAAGAGCTCACAGCTTTTAAAAATAATCAATTAAACCCTTTTATGTTTGAGCCATTTTAATAATGCACTTTGAACACAGTTTTTATCAGTGTTAAAACCAAGTAATACAGATAAAATACTTATCTGTAAAATATGATGGAGGCTTTTTGAGGGCATTCTTCATATATAGATATATTTGAAACATAAAATAGGATGTTGTTGCTTCAAAGTGCATATAAATCATATTATACCCACAGCTATATTGGAAATAAATATTATTTTGTCAGGTTATTTTATGAGGAATAAACTCTAAAAAAATAAGCTCTGAGAAATAAACTCTATAGATGCTGATATCACAGCATACTTATAAATAAGATTTTATGCACTGTATTTGAGGTCAGAGTTTGTTGCTCTTGTGATGTATACAGAAATAATTCACTATGTAATCTCTGAGTATTAGGATTAAATAATGTGCTTGATCCCTCGCTGTTTGCACAACACTTTATTAGTACCTCTTTGGAAATGTTTTGAAATAGTTTAGTCAATTCTTCATCCACTTATTTAGTTCAATTTAATTCAATTCATACTCCTGTGCTAATGAATATATTGTTCGTGAACTATTGGTACAAGTGGGTTTATAGTTGGTAGACCTGGAATATATGTCCCTTCCTTACTCCCTTCCTTCCTTTCTTATTTTTTTCCTCCCTTTCTTCATCCATTCCTCCCTCCCTCAGAGAACATCTGTTGATATTCATCTATCTCACTGTTCTTTCTTTCCAGTCCAAATCATGAATAATATTTCATTTAGTGATTTTGTGGCAACCATTTTTGTTTGTTAGGTCAAAATGCCTTCTGTTCATACATCAAATATCATCAAATATCACAGCAGAAAGGACTCTCTATAGAACTGTCCAGTTCAGCTCTTCCCACTGTAAGTGGGATGATGCTGTGCATTAGGCCAGCAAGGGCTTCTGTGGCCAAAGAAATGCGAGAAACTGTGGCTCAACCAAGCTTGAAAGGCCTCTTGACTGGGAGATTCCTACAAAAGAAAGATATGGAATATTTCAATTTTTAAATGTATCTGACAATATGCAAGGCTGATATTTGACACAAGGCACATTGGGCAACACTGATCTAGAATCTTATTTTATAAGCAAATTGTCCATGAGAAATGAAGTGACTTACCCAAGATCTCACAGATTTTTGGTGAAAATCTGAGCTCAGAACCTTATGCTGTCTGCTTCTGATTTGGGTGGTTGGGCATTCCATAGCTTCGCTACTGGTATTTGTAGAGAGGAGTCATGGGGAGGGAGCTGGCTGCAATTACTCTCACTTTGCTACTTCCTTTAGTCCCTCTACCTTTGTCATAAGGACCTACGAACCCAACCCCAACTATTCCAGTGAAACTGAGAGACTTGAGGAGATCAGGCTGATTCTGTTGTTTTCTGGATAATCAATTCAAAGTATCCTGAAATTGTCATCCTTTTCATTAGAAGAAAAACATATAAGAAATGTCCACAAATAAAGAGATCAGTGTCAGTCAAGAATTCATTGGACACATATTTACTGAGTGCTTATATGTGCCACATACTATTCTAGCTGTGAGGAAAATAGATCAAAATGAAAGAGTGCCCTTACAGAGTTTAAAATCCAATGATAGTATCAGGTAAAGAAACAAGCATCAGAGGCTGGTAAGTGCTCTGGAGAAGAATAACATGGGCTAAGGGGGCTAGAGAGTGCTTGTAAGGTGATAGAATGGGGGTTCAATTTTCTGTAGGGAGGTAAAGGACGCTTGACTGTTAAAGTGGTGTTTAAGCAGAGACCTAGGAGGTGAAGGCACAATGCTAAACACTCACCTCCTAGGTCTCTGCTCAAACACCACTTTGTGGGAGACATTCTTGGCGGTGGAATTAGCGTTCTCTAAGAATACGCCGAAAGCGTTGTGGTTAGAGCTGAGGAAAGGAGAGGACTGGGTTGTTGGCTATTATAAGGATTTTGGTTTATCCTCTAGGTGACAAGGGAAGCTATTAGAGGATATTCCATTAGAGAAGTGACATGGTCTGGCTCATGTTTTAAAGGCACTATCTTGCTACTGTGTGGAAAATTTCGACAGTAAGATGTGACAGATAAGGCTCCCAGAAAGCACACTGTGACCTGGAAATTAGCATGCAGGAAGTTTGTCCTCATGGACGGGCTCTGGGGAGCAGCCCCGGTGGGAGGTGGGAAGGAAGCAGGATTAGGCAGAGGGAGAACTAGGCTGCAGTGCAGTCCCAACACCAGTCTGACTTTCATGAGGAGCTCTGAAGTTGGTATCATCCTTAGAGTTGTCCCAGATTGGAAAGAGAGTGCTACGCCTTTACATGGATGCATGAAGTAGCCCATGGGATGCAAGCTGTCCCTGAGAAATGGGTAGTGACTTCGGGATAGTAGCTCTAGTCAGCTGAGAGCCACTCTTGGAGAGAACTGACAGCTGAGCACTGTCAGGACACTTGCAGCAGCTGGGGGGTAAATTGTCCCTTCCCTGAAGGGAGATAGGATTGGTCAGAGCATCCACTGTGGGAGGTGGAGTGGAAGCAGAGAAACCAGTTAGGAGGAAGTGATTCAGAAAAGAGATGGTGGGAGGTTCTGCACCTAGGCTGTTAGAAGTAGAAGTAGTGAGGTATATTCATTTTTTGGATTTATTTTGAAAGGAGAGTCAACAAGATATACTTATATATTGATGGAGGGGTATGAAGAAAACAACACAAGTCCATCATTTCTGGCCTAAGCCATAGAAATAGGTACAACTATATTCTGAGGTGGAAAAATATTTGGAGGATGAAGAAGATCCAGGAGAAAGACAGATAATTCTCTTTCGGATGTATTAAGGTTTAGAAATCTCTGAGATGTCCAAGTGAAGATGTTAGTTGGATATGTGTGTGTGTTATCTAGAGAAGCTGTCTAGGCTGGGGAAAGAAATTTAGAACTCATTGGCTTATAAGTGGCATTTAAAGTTATGGAAATTGATGAGATTATCCAAGGAGTGACTCCTGGGCTGTTTCAAAGCTTAAGGATCAAATGGCACAAAGCAGAAGGAATGCCTAGGACAAAGGAAATAAGTGGTATGCCAGAAAACCATGCTGAGTAAGGGAGTCAGCAAAGGGAGAATGACCGCCAGACTCTATTCCTGGTGGATAAATGTTTCTTATCAATTTCTCTGTCCCCCTTGTGAATTCTACTATTTTGTGTTGAGGCCCACAGTGTTTTTAACCTATGAGGTCCTAGTTTCTTCACCAGCACTCCACCAAAGTCCCTGAGTATAAGATCTTGGTGTTACCAAATCTGTCTTCTCTTTCCTTGTTACAATGTCAAGTCCTATTTTTATTCAGCATCTTCAAAAGGGTTGTGCCTAACTGCAAGTGCTGTTGTGCCTAATGCTCTATAAAGCATGTTAAACAAACAACAACAACAACCCACATTTCTTCTGGATATCTAATCAGGTCAAACAGTCTCACTTAGGTGGCTAGATTTTTTTTTTTCAATCCTTGGAAGCTTCTGGATTACTTGAATTAAGGGGGGTCACTAGTATTCTTTTCACTAGGATGATAATCCCAAAGGGAAGAGAATCTATAAGCCATGGTGAGAGGAGTAGAAGCAATCCAGATGAGGCCAGCCCAGGTGCCTGATACAGATGAGGCCAGACTTAGACTATGATGGAATCACATGCAGTTTTTGCTGGAGGTCAGGATTCACTTTAAACATCATACACTCACATCTGAGTCTGTGAACTAGACTAGTGCTGATTGGGATCTCTGGAGTCACCTATTACCCTGGGGACAGGGATCCAAACTCCTGGTGGTTCCTGTCTTCAGAGGAAAAACGCCACTACCACTCAGGGCTAAAACTGAGTACGTAAGTCCCGATGATGGTCACTGGAAACAGGAACTAAGAGCGCAGTGGCTGTGAGTGAGATGTCCCTGGGAATGGCCTGAGACAACTCCCCTAAGAAGCCTGTGCTCAGTACCTCACCTCGTACTCTCTTCTATTTCACTCACCACCAGTGTAACTTGTGAAGGTGTCTCACTCACGAGACCATCACCGATGTTAAGAATGGGGTCCAAGTCTTCTTTCTGCTGATGTCTCCCAGAGCTTAGAATAGTGCCTGGCACTCAATGGGTGTTTATTAAGATAAATAAGTAGGGTTTCTGGTACCTTCATTGATCAGGCACAAGGCATATAGAACAGACAAATGGACACCTAAATGGCTGTGACAGCTGGATCTGTTTAATCACATGATTCTTGGCAAAGTTTTGTGGACTAATCTATTTTTTCTCAAATTTTTTTCCCCATGTCAGGAAGAGAGACAATTTGTTCTTTGTTATTTATTTAAAAAGCAATCACTTAAGAGTCTTTTGGCTGGAAAGTCTTGAAGTAATATTGGTTTAGTCAGAAGGGTGAAGGATGCCCTGCTTCAGCCATCAGTGATGCAAGATTTTAGAATTTTGGATTCTATATGTCTGTAACAAATTATGACAAACTATTCTGTTTTGAAAAAGAAAAGATTATTCAACAGAGCAGTTTGTGCTCCTTAGTTGAAGAGAAATCATGAAAAGTTTGTGTTTATAAAATGCTTCAGGGTCTTGGGCAGACCCTAGGTAACCTTCTAATCCATAGGAAACGTGGTTGTAATTGAAGGATAGACCCCCCTCAGCCCCCACCCTACATCTTGTATAAATAGCTTACTTGCTTGTCATTATCCAAGGCGGGGCCATTTTGACCAGATGCCATCATTTTCTATTCAAATGAGAATGGTTTCTATAGAAATTCTCCTAAATGCATGTGCTTTTTGGAGGCCATATGTAGTTCTAACCTCATGGCTGACTCATCCTATTATAATTAATGGCTATTATGTGTTTTCTTAAAGTAAAAATTATGACTTCAACAAGATAATAGTCTGTAACACCAATTATTAATTGATAAAACTAATAGGACAAGGGAAAAATGATTAATGAAATTTATCAATAGGACACAGAGCAAAATAGCAAAATACAGGGTAGGGCAAAAGTAAGTTTACAATTGTTTGTATGGAAAATAATACAATAATTAATGAATGATAATTCAAGAATAAACTGTTTCACATACTCAGAACTATAAGCCTACTTTTGTATCACCCTGAAATTAATTTATTCGGTTTTCATGATGTAAGTGGTTCAAGAAAGACTTTAAGTAGGGTAAAAGATGCGGCTGAAGTATTTCCTCTCCCAAATTTGATTGTACCACAATGTGTAACTGGTGCTTTCTTTTGGGGGTTGGGAGAATGAGAAGAGAAAAGATCAGAGGGAGGACAGAATAAGCTAGAGGAGAATGTAGTTGTTTGCATTCACTTGGGATAAACTGATTGGATCATTGACAAAGGACTGGACAGTTACTTCTTGTTGGGGAACCATTACTAGAACTTGGAGATGAATGGTCTCTGGAGTTTGTTAATGCTAGTTTTTGTTGTTTGGATTTATATATACATATAATAGTAATTAGATATAGATAATAATATGTATAATAGATATATATACAGTGGTCCCTTGTCTGTCACAGGGGTTAGGTTCCAGAAAGCCCTGTGATAGGTGAAAATCTGCGAAGTAGAGACCTTATATTTATTTTATTATTTATATATATTTAAGGCTTTATAAACTCTCCCCACACACTTATAAACCTTTCCCACATTGTTATCGACCTTTTCCACACTTATGTTGCTTATTTTACCACAGAAATAATTAAAATAATAAATATATAAAAATAACTATAGAACGCAAAATCCTGCCATATAGCGAAAAATCCGTGATACAAAATTAGATATATACAATTAAAAAATCTGTGATACAGTGAGACCATGAAAAGTGAACCGTGATATGGTGAGGGACAACTGTACTTATAATAGTATAGTAATCAGATATATAATAGTTAATAATATATATAATAGGATATATATATTATTCATTACTATTTCTCACTGAATAAATTAAAACTCTTAATTTAAGATCTTTGATCTTTGATGATCAAGACTTAACCTGCTTTTCTAGTCATTGTTTTATTCTCATTTATTTACTAAAATGAATAACAGCAACACTAACAGGAGTAACATATATTAAATGTTTTCTGGTAGAGAGTGAAGGCTTTACATGCTGAATTTAATTGTTATCCTCACAGGAACCCTGTGAAGGAAGTACTGTTCTTATCCACACTTCACAGGTAAGAGGACGGAGACTTTGGGAGATTCAGTGACTTCCCCCAGGTCCCAAAGCCCAGCCAGTATACCACTGACTCCAGGGTCCCTTCTTTTTCAACTACATTGGCTGCTTCCTGCAATTCTGATAGGTGCCTTCACTCAAGCTTTTCTTTCTGTGTGAAATAAGTGTTATTCTGTCCCATCTTTATAGCTCTCTATTCTCGCATCTTTCTAAGTGTGGCCCAAGTGTGATCTCACCATGCTGGAAAAATTGCTCTAAATCTTGACTACTTGAAGCGTCACAGAGCAGCAGCAAGGTATCGCATGGAAATGCAGGCTCTGAGGCCGCACTCCAGATGGCCTCAATGAGAAACTGCATTTTAGCAAGAACTTCAGGCAGGTTATATGCAAAATTCGAGATCTGCAGTATGGGATGTTTACTTTTTTTCCTTTTGCTTTACACCTGTTATTTGTATCCCTTTTGTATATTCTCTGTTGGAGTGTAAGCTCCTTGAAGACAAGAGGGTATTATATTCTCTTTTTGAGTTTATTAATTATACTCATAAATATACACAACAGAAAAGACATACTTTGGTGATACAACAAAACTTATACTTAAAATTTAGATCATTTTCTAGGTCAAGTACTGTGTTATTTGAATATTTTGGTCTATAACCAGCTCTTGGGACACAACATCTTTCACTGCCAAAGAACAAATAAAGATATTACAGATTTGGAGAAAAATCAATACTTAGAAAATAGAAACACTGAAAGCTGAAGACGCCAATCAATTTCATGTGTGAAGTTTTGAGGTTTGTTTATCTACATTCACGACACTCGCTATCTTCTAAGAACCTTGGAATGCAATTTTGTTTCTACAAATGTTTGGTTCCAAGCTTTATTTTATAGCTAATTTGTTTAATAGCAAAACCTTAGTCACTGCAGATTTTCCTGTATTGTTGCTTGCTATTTATATTCCAAGGACCGATAATTAAAGCTATTGATTTTTTTTGAAATGATCACTGTACGCTTTCTAGCTTTTTATTTAGACAGAGTGTTTGCATATATTGGTGCCGCTAAATGTTTCCAGGGAGTGTGACCAACTGATCACTGAGATTGGCAGATGCTCGGGCTCTTCAGTCAGCTTCTTGTTGCTGTACAGTCTGGCTTCTGTCTTCTTTTCGCAGAATATGTAATTGGAATACATGCATGAAAAGAGGGCAAACACAAATCAGTGCCTCTTTTTTTTTCCCCTTCTGTTGGCTCCATTTCAGCCGTCATAATGACCTCTCATGAAGTTCCAAAGCAAAAAATTGTCTATGCACAAAGCTACCCTTTGGAGCTGACAGAATTCTTCAGTTCAGGGATTGTCCCACTTTACCGCTTTTTAGAATTCTTTTGTGTGTGTGTGTGTGTGTGTGTGTGTGTGTGTGTGTGTGTGTGAGTGTGCGCGTTTCAGGGAGAGGCTCCCTTCCCACCTCATCATTGGTCTGCTCACTCCCTTATGCGATGATGACTCAATTCTTCCAGAATAGGGGTTTCTGAGTGGCTGCCGGGACTCTGGCTTCCAAATGAGCTCGTGCATCTTAACAGGGAGCGTTCAGACCACACCCCAGGTAAAAGGAAGTCTTTCCTTATTGCTTTCAAGAACTTTTAAAGGCTGGGCATTGTGGTGTTTGCCGCAAGAGGGCTTGAGGGTGAGCTGCCTGGGAGTGGATAAATGTGACTGCGTATCAAAGTGAAATGTTATCTACAGTTATGTAGAGGCAGAGCTGCTGACTGCTGAACGGAAGAAAATGCTCAGGACTGCATGTGGCATAGTGTCAATGCTAAGACAAGCTGCGATGTCTCTTTTCAATAGGAGGCTAGTGGCCATCTGTGAGTGTGGGTAGCAACATTGGAAGAAGATAACTTTTAGTAGAACAGAAAAACGGAAGGCATTGCAGCCCAAAACTGAGCAAAGGAGAAATTAGCTTTCATGGCATGGGGGCAAAGAATATCTTAAATTATTCAGGTGTCTTGTGAGAAGGTGACAGTCTCAGAGATTTTGAGTGCTTGAAATCATATTTAGGAAAAGACTTTAATCCTTTCAGCTCTAATTTCTATGATTAAAACAGTTTCCCAAGGATAGGAATGAAGATGTGATTTTAAACAGCATTGACAACTGAAAGTGTTAACTGGCATTTAACGAATGTAATGGTATTATTAACATGCATCTCTTTCTGCTTTGTGTGGAAAATTATTTTTTATCACCATAGCAATTCATTTCTGGGCTCCAGTGGAACTTGGCCACAGTATGTGGTAAATAGCATTTTTTTTTTTCCTTTCCAGAAGAAGGGATTCAGTAGTCTACGGCTCACACGTGGCTCTTCATCTAATTGTTGCATAGCGTAGCTGGTGTGATTTCAAATCCTTTTCCAACTGAAATTTTGTACAAAAAATCTGTACCTCCTTGGTAAGATAAAAGGATGCTAGGCAAAGGCAGAGAAAGGAGCCCCATGCTGACACTGAATTCCCAGCATAAACACACCTAACTGCTGCCCTTTTTACGGTGGCCCCTCTGAGGAATGTGTGTGAACAGGCATTTACTCCTGATCTTGTTCTCCAGCGGTATTCTAGGAAGATGAATGAGTCTTTAGTCCTATTACGTTGTCAGTTTTTATGGTATTCTGGAATGACATCATGTATTGGTTCAACTAGAATGATCTGAACTACTCGCCGTGATTTCCTCACTAAAACCCCTCTCCATCCATCATGGTATTGATGAGATTAGTCATACGAAGAAACCTTCCCAGAAAAAATGGGAAAAGGATGCAGAAAGGATGTTGTATTGTGTGTTGCTGATATAAGACTAGTGGGCTTTCCAAATCTCACAAAAGATCTAATGTTTGGCCCTACAAAGGAGAGCATTGACTTATTTTCTGATGATGAGCTGAAACATGATGGCAGTCATGGAATGATGACAGATATCTTTCCAGGCTGAAAAGAACATAAAAAATTAAAATTGGTTCAAAAGGGTTTGTCTGTATATTTTATACCCCCTGAGGAATATGCATTATTTTCATAAGGCATAGATGTTTCAGTTTTTTAGTTACCAAAAAGATAGCCCGTTTAGTAAGTGGTGTAGAGTTAGTTCATTAGGTCTATAACTATAACTTCAGTAATATCTTCTACAAAAAAATCCAGTCCTCTTTGTTTGATTTCTTGACCACAAAGAAAATATTCAATTAATAAGTTAGTGTCCCAGGTAGCCTGTCCCAGGGGCCCCTTGAGTTCAGTCTCACACTGAGCCACCGTGCTACCCATCTATCTCTCCAGCCCCGTCTTTCTGTCACCCAGTATCTTTTGTTTTCATAAGGATGGCCTTGTTAACATTCTCTTTTTAAAAATTATTATTTATTTATTTATTTATTCATTTTTTTTAGAGAGGAGAGACAGAGAAAGAGACAGAGAGAGAGAGAGAGAGAGAGAGAGAACGGGGAGGAGCAGGAAGCATCAACTCCCATATGTACCTTGAACAGGCAAGCACAGGTTCTCAAACTGGTGACCCTGGCATTCCAGGTTGACACTTTATCTACTGCGCCACCACAGGTCAGGCCCTGTTAACCTTCTTGTCTCACAATTCCTCAACCTTCATAATCTCAGTGTCCTTGAAGGCCAAAGCCTAGACCTTATGATAATCTGAAATTACTGTACTTCTAAATCCTAAACTCTCACAACCATTCTATGACCCGCAGCCTTTCTCCCAAACACCATGTTGTTGATCTGTTTTTGAGCCACAAAACTTCTAGTGTCTCGAATTTGTGGTTCCTCTTCTTTACCTATCTAAAATGAACCTGTCATGGTGGATCACTTGTTCTACAGTCATCGGTACTCACAGTTCCCTTACATTCATAGCACCCTTTCACTCCAAGTGTCAATTCTGTAAATGCTACAATTCACTTTCTCTGTTTCTTGGATAGACATTTGAACATCCCTGGAGAGAATATCTATTTTTTTATTTTTTTACAGAGACAGAGAGAGAGAGAGACAGAGAGAGGGATAGACAGGGACAGACAGACAGGAATAGAGAGATGAGAAGCATCAATTATTAGTTTTTTGTTGCGCCTTGCGACACCTTAGTTGTTCATTGATTGCTTTCTCATATGTGCCTTGACCGCAGGCCTTCAGCAAACCGAGTAACCCCTTGCTTGAGCCAGCAACCTTGGGTCCAAGCTGATGAGTTTTTTTCTCAAACCAGATGAGCCCTTGCTCAAGCTGGTGACCTCAGGGTCTTAAACCTGGGTCCTTCTGCATCCCAGTTTGATGCTCTATCCACTGCGCCACCACCTGGTCAGGCATCCTGGAGAGAATATCAAAAAGCTAAGCAAACTGCTTCACTACAGATCCTTTGATTTACATTTGGGTTGGGCCCTCAGCGCAGTCAGTAAGTCCTTTTATTTGCTGATGGTTGGTCCACTTTCCTATTTTTTTTTTTTTTTATGTGCCTTGGCCGTGGGCCTTCAGCAGACCGAGTAATCCCTTGCTGGAGCCAGCGACATTGGGCTCAAGCTGGTGAGCTTTTTGCTCAAACCAGATGAGCCCGTGCTCAAGCTGGCGACCTCGGGGTCTCGAACCTGGGTCTTCTGCATCCCAGTCCAACGCTCTATCCACTGCGCCACCGCCTGGTCCCTCTTTCCTATTGCTGTCAGTGATCTTCCAGGCTTTCCTATTTTCTTTAAAATCCTATGCCACCTTTATTAGTTCCTCCTCTGCTGCTGGATCACTTGTTAATAGAATCTGGAGGTTCAGCCTTGGACCTCTCCTTTCCCACTAGTGCCTACTCCCTTGCTATTCTCCTCTAGTCTTGTGACTTTAAATACCGTGTATTGGTTAACAGCCCCCATAATTTTATCTCCAGCACGAACTTCCCTCTAGTCTCACTCCCTTTTCCACCTTTCCCCTTGGCTACATATTTGGCATATCAAATTTGATCTTTATTCTCAAACCAGCCTCACCTGTTTTTTCACCATTTCAGTGAATACTAATGTATTATTTTAAAAATTATTTAGGTCAAGCTTTTTGTGTGTGTGTGTGACAGAGAGAGGGACAGATAGAGACAGACAAACCAGAAGGGAGAGAGATGAGAAGCATCAATTCTTTGTTGTGGCTCCTTAGTTTCTCATTGATTGCTTTCTCATATGTGCTTTGACCTGGGAGCTACAGCAGCCCGAGTGACCCCTTGCTCAAGCCAGTGACCTTGGGTCCAAGCTGGTGAGCTTTGCTCAAACCAGATCAGCCTGCACTCAAGCTGGCAACCTCGGGGTTTTGAACCTGGGTCCTCCGCCTCTCAGTCCAGCACTCTATCCACTGTGCCACTGCCTAGTCAGGCTAAGTCAAACATTTTGTACTCATTTTGACTCTTTTCTACTTCTTATATCCCACATCTACATCTTCAAAAAATTCTAAGGTTTTTCTTTAAAATATAGCCAGAAACTTAACACTCCTCATTATTACTGCAGCAATCCAACTTCAACCTGACATTTTGTCTCCTGTGAGTTATTGCAATGGCCTTACAGCCAGTCTTCCTAGCTTGTAAATATTGAAAATATTATATATTTTACATATATTTTTTTTTACTGCTCAGACATGATCAAAGTTAAAGGGCATTTGGGATAAGGTCCAAGTTGTCCAAGGCATAGAAAGGTGGTACAGCTTGGAGGTACAGGAGAGTGGGGATCTCCCCAGGGCATAGCATGTATTCTGCGACAGAGGCATGGAGCAGCACAGGGGCAGTGCTGCTCTGACTACATAGATGGGGCTGGTCTGATCATGGACATTGATGGTATTGAAATAGATTTATCAACTTCCCACTTCTCCCACTCTATCACATCTACGAGCTTTCCTTTATCTTAGTTCATTTTTTCTGGACTCCTTTCTCTTGTTTTCTTAACTTTTTCTGCCTGTTCGCTCCAAGACCTTGCTGCACTTTTATTCTCTACTGGTTCCTTCCTTCAGTGTGCAGACATGTTCAAGTTCGTCCCATTGCAGACCGAAGGCACCTCTTGAACTCTACTTTCCTGTCTAACTACTGTTAACCGTTCTCCTTACTTCTCAGCCAGACTTCTTGAAAGAGAAATCTACAGCCCCATCTTCTCTTTCTCCCTTTCATTTAGACCTCAATTGGCCATTTTTGGTTGTTTTCCCTTGTCTCTAGCCTTGTGTCTTTCAAAACTATTTCTATTTAAAACTCTAGTGTGACTATATCATTTCTTATTTATTTGTTTATTTATTTATTTGTTTGTTTGTTTATTTATTTATTTATTTATTTATTATGAAGTGAGAGGTGAGGAGGCAGAGACAGACTCCTGCATGCATCGCAACCTGAGTCCACCCGGCAAGCCCCTTACTGGGTGATGTTCTGCTTATCTGGGCCACTGCTCTGTTGCCTTGGAATTGAGCTATTTTAGCACCTGAGGCGAGGCCATGGAGCCATCCTCAGCACCCGGGGCCAACTTTGCTGGAACCATTCAAGCCATGGCTGTGGGAAAGGAAGAGTGAGACAGAGATAGAGGGGGTGGAGAAGGGGTGGAAAAGCTGATGTTCCTTCTCCTATGTGCCTTGACTGTGAATTGACCCTGAGACTTCCACATGCTGGGCTGATGCTGTACCACTGAGCCAACCAACCAGGGTCTACAATTTCATTTCATAATCAACAACCCATGAACGGTTCTCTGTTGTTGATAGGTAGGACAAAATGCAAGCTTGATCTACACCCCACTGCTGCTTCTTTCCACACTTTCTCTCAGCTGGATTTTTCAGCCTGGGACACATTAATCTTCATCTTTCCTGGAACTTATATTTCAGGTGGTTTTTTTCCAGAGCTTCCTAGGGGCAGGATAGGAACCCCTCCTCACTTTCCCCTCAATATTCTGTGCACGCCCCTTTTCTATTTGTGAGAGGCCTACTGATTGTTGCCTGTTCACTGTTGTATCCCTACCTGCTGATCACGTGCAACACAGAAAATACTTAACAAAATTATTTTTAAACAAATAAAGAATGAATGAAAGACAAAATATATCCTTTAGCAGGCATTTACAACCTGATAGCCAGGAAAGCATACTTCTAATTTTAAATCTATATTTAGCATCTCATTAATGATAAATGTTGAAAGTTTCTTGTATGCTTGGTGATTATGAGTCAGACTGAACCTGCTAACCCGGAGTTAAATGGATCAAAGTCCATTTTGAAACAGACCGGAAGCTGTATCTGATGAACCTGTTGTTGTCTTGTCATCTCTACAACAGGATCTTCCTGATACACTCTAGCTGGGTTTTTTTGGCCACCATACCCATGATCACAGGACAATAGGCAATCTATCAAAATAAATGAGATAATTATCATAGTGTATAGAGAAACAGTCAAGATAAACATTTGACAGGACTAAAAGTTTGATTTGTTACGTGTCTCATAGGTCTCTTCCGGTGACTCTGAAGCCAAACCTCCGCTCTTCACATTTGTCCCCACTGTCAGAAGACTACCAACCCACTCGGAGTTGGCTGACAAATCTAAATTCCTTGTTAAAATTCCTGAGGAACTAAGTGATAAGAATCCAGAAACTGTAAATAGGGTAGGATTATTCTTTATTCTTTTTTATATCAAGCAATTAACATTAAATTATCCATAATAATTACTTGGAAATTTGTATAAAGGTTTGTTTCCTCTGCTTCGTGTGAAATGACTATGAAATCTAAGGTTGACTAAACATATAATTATGTAACAGGAGTTTAAATGTTGTCTAATCCTAGGTTCTGATACATATTCTCAATCCTTTAGAGTTGATGATATCCTATTTTTTTTGCCTTCTGCCATTTCCCCTTCTTTCAAGGGTATCTTAAAATAATGAAAACAGAATTAAAAAGAAGTTTAAGTTTTGAAAGAAAATACAAGATAAAACATTAAGGTACTACTATTTCACATGTAATAAATTGACAACATGTTGGGGCAGTTGGGAAGATATTGGCATATTCCCATTTTGCTGCTAATTTTGTGAATATGTACCATTTTAGTGGAAAACCTTTATCCCTTGTCATAAAATTATTCACATCTTTCAATAACCTAACTCTTGGAAATGTATCCCAAAAAATAAGATAAAAGAAGAAAAATATATAGGGAAATAATTAGGGAAAATATGTAGAAAAATAATTAGGGAACAATAAAAATAGCCTAATACCAGAAAAGTTAAGAATATGATAATTAATATTACCTTGACAAAGTTATGATTATAGTGATTATGTAGTTCCATGGAAAAATGTTAACCTTGTAATAGCATTTGACAAAATAGGTTATACAGTTGAATTTATACCCTGATTATACCTATCTAAAATGAGACCAAGACTGAAAATAAAGGTAAAACAAACACAAAGCTGAGAATGATTTGTGCTAGACTAATGATATCATGGATTAAAAAAATATTTTTTAAATGTGTTTTAATACTGTCTTATTTTAAATAAAATGTGACTTGGGGAACTTGATATCCTTGAGCCAACTGCAAGGGCATAAAATAATCTGGTTTACTTTGTATGAAAACATCTTGTCTAGGAGGTAGTAATATAAATATAATATATCTGTGATTCTGGGATTTTCAATGCTATCTTATTTCAAAGACCACTGGGGCCAAATACTTACAGAGAAATCTTGAATATTATATAAGGCACTTCTGGGAAGTTTCTCCCTAACAGTACTCAACTACATATATTCATGTGATCCTTTATTATTAGGTACTATGATTATGTGAGACTGTGGATGTATGAACCAATTTTGGTTGCACATTCCAAAGCTTCCTGTGATGATGATATTCATCTGATGAGTTCAATGATACACAAACAACTACTTTATTAAAACAAGTTTCAAGTTTTTTCTTTCTATCTTTTAAACAATTCAGTATTGCCATTGAATAGGGTAAATACTCCCTTATTCTTTCTATATTTAATGACTGTTTGCTGGACACATGTAATGTGCTTGGTGCTGTGGATTCTGAGTGAATCAAGTCATCTCATATAACTTAGTTGTTACTGGGAATGCAGACAATGAAAAAACTGAGAAGTATATAATAAAATCTCAGGTAGTGATAAATGCTGTAAAAATATGTCAGAGAAAAGGAAAAGAGTGCTAGACTATGGCAGAGGGAGTTATATATATACATATATATAAACATATATAATTTATATTATATTATATATAATAATATATATTTTATATATAATAATTTTTTCAAAAATGTTCAATTTTTGCCAGCTTTAAAAATTATTTTATTATTTTTCATAACAAGAGAGTTGTTACTGAATACTTATATTTTTAATTTAAACTTCCCTCAAATTTGGGTTTTTGTTATTACATAGTTTTGTGATGAGTATGTAAAATGACTATTATAAAAAAAAAAAATCTTAATTAGAGGCATTTGTGTTTTATCTTGAATATAATCATAGTTGAGAAGTGTGGAAGTGGTGTGTACACTCACATCCTTAGATTAGTTATACTAATCAGTGGTTTGGCTTCTTTTCTGTCTTTACCTACAGAATATATATATAATCACACATTAAATTAATGACAATAGTTGAAATTATTTTAGTTTTATTAGTGTCTTCTTTAGCTTTCTATATTGAAGTAGTTTTAAACTTGAAGAAAAGTTTGAAAGAACACTAGTATCCTAGAATGGTTATTAGAACCAAGAAAATTAACATTGGGTCTTTTAAACATAATCTTCGCATATATAGCTATTAACACTTTAGAAAAAAGTATTTTGGTAGCATGATAAAGCTGTTTTACTCCTGTTCTTATAAACCTTCTATTTTTTTTCATAGAAAATTGGATAGGAAAAGATTTAGAATTTCAAATCCAAAATAAAATAACAGTAAAAAAAACTTTGTACTCAAAATATCTATCTTTTTTTTTTTTGGTGTATTATTCACAAGTTTTTCCTAATGAACTTAGATTGTTTTGTCTGAATATCTGTGCATTTTGTTCTGATTTTATTTTTCCTCTCAGACTTTTAGAAATTTTATATTATTTTTGAACCTTTCAGTAAGATTTCCCTTCTCCTCTAGCTTAAACAGAATCTAGAGGCTTTGCTTGACCATTAAATCCTGACCAATCTCTCTTTGTTTCATGAATGTCTTCATAAAAAACACTGGTCTAAAAAACAAAAAAACAAAACAAAACAAAACAAAAAAAAACACGTTGGTCTCTTTCTCTCTTTTTAAAAATTATCTCATGCTTTATTTGAAGGCAGCTTTGTTTGTTGATATTGACTCTATTTGTTTGGGTTTGGACCAGAATAAACAGGTGGGCTAGTAAAAGTAAAACCATTAACTTTAACCTAATCTCTTTTCAGCCAATCTGGTTTTTAAATATGCTTTTAAAGATTCTTATTCTTGGAGATTACTATTAGCAGATTAAGCTTTTAAGTGTATATACAAAAAAGAAGCATGTGTCAAACCGATTTTAATGCTTTTATGTCTCTACATTGATTGCAGTCTAATTTCGGTGAGTACTTGACCTCAAATCCTGGGAGCCAACAGGAGAGAGACCAAGGGACATTGACTTATCCTTCAGAGGTCTGCAGAAAGACTTCACAAGGAAGGGAATTTAAAGCAAACAAACCTCAAGGAATGCAGCAAAGTGACCTCTTCAAAGCCGAATATGTCTTTACCGTGGATTCTGAAGGGGAAGAAGAAGCTACAAGCAGAAAAGGTGACCAAAGCTCTCCGGGGAGAATGGGTACCACAGTGACTCGGCCCAAGTCTCTAGCAATCTCCTCAAGTCTGGTCTCTGATGTGGTGCGTCCCAAAACACGGGCCACACAGCTCCAGGCCCCGTCATATCTTGAAATGCCTCATGGGGTGGCTTCTCAGCAAAAGCACGGGCAGGTAGGTTTTTCTTATATAAAAAAATATTTTGTACATACCCTTTGTTCTAGACTGTCTGAGAAGGCTTTCCTGGTCAAGGCATAGAAGCATCTGAAGGAAAAAGACATTAGAAAACCCAAATCATCACAGTGTAAATATAGGTACTAACTTTATAAGACAAAAGGGATTATACAATTATACTGTGAATTGGCTGAAGAGAAAAATGTAAAACATTTAGCTGGAGTGGATTTCAGGGAATATTACCTCTTCCTTTTGAACAATTCTTGGGAAGGTTAAATTATTTTCTTATCAGTCAGGTAAAAATGAATCCACGTATAGAATTGTCTATAGATTAACATTATTAGTTAGCCATAATTTATTAAGCTGTTCGTAAAACAAACAAAAAAAATTGTCTTTTGGTTGTTAACCTTTTCATAGCCTAACCTAAATGTCATTTTCTAGCCACATCTTACACCTCTTTTCTTAGCTCCGCTATATTATCACCAACATTCACAGTTCAGACCTTTCTATCTTGAGTTCTTGTTTCCCCTGTGTGTAATCTTTCTTCCCCGGCCCCCAGGCCATTTTGGCCTAGGCTACTTGATGCTCTAAACTCAGCTCAGGTAGCACTTTTCCTAGAGACACTCCCTGGTTTTCTCCTTCATCTTTGCTTTTTAAAATTTATTTATTTATTTTTGTATTTTTCCGAAGCTGGAAACGGGGAGAGACAGTCAGACAGACTCCCGCATGCACCCGACCTCGATCCACCCGGCACGCCCACCAGGGGGCGATGCTCTGCCCCTCCGGGGCGTCGCTCTGCCACGACCAGAGCCACTCTAGTGCCTGGGGCAGAGGCCAAGGAGCCATCCCCAGCGCCCGGGCCATCCCTGCTCCAACAGAGCCCTGCTGCGGGAGGGGAAGAGAGAGACAGAGAGGAAGGAGAGGGGGAGGGGTGGAGAAGCAGATGGGCGCCTCTCCTGTGTGCCCTGGCTAGAATCGAACCCGGGACCCCTTGCATGCTAGGCCGACCGGCCAGGGCCACTTTTTTTTAAAATATATAGCTTTGTAGTCTTTTAAAAAAATCTTCACTATATCTCCTCTTGACTTTGCTATAATAATTGATTTTACCTTTCTTCCTAACTAGACTGAGAACAACTTGAAGTCAAAGTCTGTTTCCTGTTTATTTCACTAACCACAACACTTAGGGCAGTGTCTTGAACATAGGTGACATTCAGTAAGGTGCACAAAAAGAAAAATACTTAGAAGTTTACATCTTTGAAATTCATTCTCCCACATTGACTCCTTCATGAAGTCTGCTTTGGTATTTTCAGTGAAAGCAAACTCTTCCTCAATTTAATTCTGATAACATTTTCCCCCCCCCCGAACCTCTTTTATCACCTTTATCCTATTACAGCATGGATTGTAACTATTTAGGTCCATGCCTTATCTTCCCTAGCAGACTGTAAATACCTTATAGGTAAAGATCCTGTTAAATCCATTTCTATTAAACATTCTGTTCCCTACAATGGTTACTGTATTATTTTGAACATTGTCAGTATAAATATTGGGTTGAGTATATTTTTGAATTCCAAATCTTTTTGTCAGAGTGGTATGTTTAAGTAAAAGCACATTTTATTTTTACAGATTCCTAAGAATTAAAATAGAAAAGTGTGAGTCAAAAGTAAAAATGCTGTGTAAGCAGTTGAATTAAAATCCTTATGAATAAATTTCAGAAAAAGGGTAATGTTTCTGAATATTGGTATAAAGGTATAAGAACTGTCTTAGTTAGGGGTAGTATTGGAGTTCAAAGAGAGTTCATGTATACACACATGCAAACACAGAGTGATTTGTCTGAATCACCCATGATAAAATCTGGAGTTAAGGCAATGAGAGAAGGAATAAGAGGACAAACTTATGGCGTAGAGTTAGTTGGATTGTTTTATTGACAATATGTGAGTTCTGAATATTGGTATAAAGGTATAAGAACTGTCTTAGTTAGGGGTAGTATTGGAGTTCAAAGAGGGTTCATGTATACACACATGCAAACACAGAGTGATTTGTCTGAATCACCCATGATAAAATCTGGAGTTAAGGCAATGAGAGAAGGAATAAGAGGACAAACTTATGGCATAGAGTTAGTTGGATTGTTTTATTGACAATATGTGAGGAACGTCAATAATGCATGAAATTTATAACCAAGAAATTAGGTGAATGTTGGATTAATTGGAGAAAGAATAACAGGTCTTGGGAAGGGATCAGAAGAGGTAAGACATCGAAGGGGAGTTTGAGATGCTTTGTTAGCATGGCATGATCTCTGAAAGGAAGGTGGGAGCAGCATCTGGAGCCAAGGAGAGAGATGGGAAACTGGAGATATTTGCTGCATAAATTAAAGCCACAAGAATGGAGATATTTACTCGTGGAAAGAATGTCGAACAAGAAGACAGAAGATCCAAGCCGGAAACAGTAAAAATACAAAGGGCTTGGGAAAGAAGAGAAGTGACTGAAAAAGACTGAGAAGGGACCAAAGAAGCTGGAGAGGGGTTCACGCAATAAAAGCTAAAGGGGCTTCTCACAGGAAGAGGAGTCTATAAACAAGATCAAATAACTAAGTACAGTGTATGTCTTATTTCATTAAGTCTATTGATTTTTTTAAAGTTAGTTCAGTATTTTTTATAGACCTCAAATGAATCTGGTATCAATTATATCAACTTGGAAATACAAAATAATAACTGATGACTTGTACAATAATAAGCTAATAATATATATTATTAGCTTATTATTGTACAAGTCATCAGTTATTATTATTATTATTTTTTCTTTTCCAAGTAAGAGGAGGAGAACTAGAGAAACTCCCACATGTGCCTGACAGGGATCCACCTGGCGACCCTTGTCTGGGTCTGATGCTCTGACCATCTGGGGCCATGCTCTAACCCAGCTATTTTTAGGACCTGAGGTAGAGGCTCTATAGAGCCATTTTTAGTGCTTGGATAAGATGTGCTCAAACCAAAGGTACCATGGCTGCAGGAGAGGAAGGGGGGGGGAGAAAATCAGATGGTTGCTTCCTCTGTGTGCCCTGACCTGGCATTGAGCCTGGAACATCCACATGCTGGGCTGGTGCTTTACCACTGAGATAACTGGGCAAGGCTAAATAATTTACTATATTTAAGAAGTCTAAGAAGGCAGCATGTTTTGGGGTACAAGGCAAAGAATATGTGAGAAGGGAGAGGGTTCATCTATTGGTTCAAATGCAGCTTGGATATAAGAAAAGGAGATACATGAAAAATAGGATCAGAATTGGCTGAGGTCAAATAATGTTATGACATAAAATTCTGGGAAATTTGGACGTTAGCTCAAATTAGTGCCTGGGTTTCATGGATTCATGGAAAAAAATTACAACCAATTACTTGGATAGGGCATTATGCATGGAAGTCTTCCTTATACCCCTAGGCCTCAGTGTTATAATGAAATACCCTATTCATAACCAGCATGTTGTATTAAAGTAGCCTTTATATGTCTCTATTATTTCAGCATATTTGTGAGCCTCATTATGACAAAAAGAAATCTTCTTGCCTTCTGGTCCCTATCCCCTAACACAGTGCCTGGGACACTGGTAGGTGCTTAGAAAGTTTCTGATGAATGGATAAGTGAATGAACGATTCTCCTTTTCACATGATCTTGTGACATAAATAGGGATTACACATCATTATATAAACTGTCTTAACTCATAAGTGAGAGAAACTGTCATAGAGTATGAAAGCCTAGGACTCCTGCCTCATAGTTTAGCTCCTGCTCCACATTTTTCTTATTAAAACAAATCATCTGTCCATAGATTTTGGCCTTAGAGATTCAGAGATTGAAGACTTTGAAAAAAGCCGGTGGGTTTGACTTCCACGTTGGATTCTGTGAACTGCTGGGAGGACCAGCTTAGAGGGACAGAAGTAGTTCCTGGAAAATGGCATGCATATAAGATGCCAGGAAGCCATGTGCACCCGGCCATTACCTAGACGACACTCTATCCTCATGCAGAGCAGAGCTATGTGGGGCCAGACAGTGCAGAAAATGAAAAGGGAGTCTGGCTTGCTAACATAATTGAGAGGGGATCCATGTAGTAACTCAGATTGGTGGACCCTCTCGATCCTATAACTGCCGAGATAGTTGTGATGGTTAAATATGTAGAGGCCCTCGTTTTTTTGTTATATACATTCCTGACCAAGTGATTTTAAAAAATGTATTTATTTTTGAATGTAAATATAGTTCACTACAATATTATATTAGTTTCAGGTATAATATAGTGATTCAACTTTACAACGTGATCAGCACACTACAGTCTATTAACCATGTCACCGTGCAAATTTTTCACCTAATATTGAATATATCCCCTTTTGCCTTTGAATACAATCATCAGGGGTGATTTTTTTTTTTTTTTTTACAACCTTTCTCTAGTAATCTTCCCATGGCCACTTTCCCATTTCCCTTCTTGCTCAGGGTGAGGATAGGATTCTGCCCTCCTAACCTTTTTGTCACCTTCTATGGAGAGTGAGACTGGACACACTTAAGAGAGTATTTCTGACTCAGTGGGAGGCCCCAAGCTCTGCTCCGATGCTGGAAGAAACCTTATCTAGTGTCCTGTTGCTTTGACTGGCAGAAACATCATTTGTACCATTAGCTCAAGAGACAGAGGAAGTACATTTATGGAAAATCAAGTTGCTTTGATAATTCCAGCAGAAAAATCATGGAGCCTTTTAAAAAGAGAGTCTCCTGGCTTGATATCAGACTTCAATTTTTTTCTCCCCAGTGAGGTAAGACTGAAATGGCTATCAGAGCCACTGCCCTTTCGGCCTGCTACCCACCCTCACTGCCTGGAGTCGATAGCAGACTCAGAGTCAAACACTGAGGCAGGTGAGGAGGCCTTCTTTAAGGAGACACTGTCTTCTTGTTCATACGTCGACAGGACACTTCTTCCTTCCTGCAGGAAGGCAATATACCATGCACTAGGGGAATAAACTTTAAAAGCCTCAGTGCCTTCCTTCAAGGAACTTAAAAAACAAACAAACCCAGAACAGATGCACCTGAAAACAATGGCAATGAAAGGTAACATGTTCAAAGAAGAATGGGAAATGGAGGGAGAAGACACCTAAATCAGCCTTGTACCTCAGGAGAGATTCCCGTCATAGGAGCTGAAATGTAGAGCCTGAGTGCAAACAGGCAGCGCGAGGCGGTCCTGGGACTGGGCAGAGAAGCCCATGTGTATGAAGAAGAGGGTAAAAAAGAGGACTTTGATGAGTAGAGGTCACAGGGGAAGCGTTTTGAAAGGGAGGGAGATTTCGGAAGTGTCAGATTCTAGAGAGAAATCAGAAAAGATACAGGATTCAAGTGCCTTTTGGGTTTAGGAAATGACGAGTCATTGTAGACATTGGTGATAACAATGTCTTTGGGGAACTCTTAGGAAGCCAGTGCCTTAACAGAGTAGCAGAAATTTAGTGACTTAAAAAGAAAACATATTCATTTATTTAATTTATCTTCTTTGCTACTTTGATCTCTAACCTTTTGATTCACTTTTAAGGAACTCACTTGATTAGGTCCTACCCACACAGGATAATCTCCTGTTTGATTAATTTAAAGTCACCTGATTAGGGACTTGACACCTGCAGAATTCCTTCATGTTTGCCAGGTTCTGTTAAAAGCAAGTCACAGCTTCCACCCATACTCAAGAGGAGGCTGTTATACAAGAGTGGGGTTCTGGGAAGTCACTTTAGGGTGTGTTGGCCACAAGACAGAAATCAAAACAGTAACAGCATGGTGTTGATGTAACTATCAGGACAGGGGTCTATAACTGGGAAAGGCAGGATCCACAAAGATCTTAGTTTATGTGTGCACACACATTTTCAATTAGCTCTGCTACTTAACAAACTGTGCCAAAATTTAATGTTTCTAAACAACAATCTCCTATTTTGCTCCGAAATCTGCCAGGCAGCAATTTGGCTAGATTCAGCTGGGGGGGTTCTGCAGGTCCAGGTCAGGCTTAGCTGTTCTTCGCTGTGGTTTGTGAATACGTCCGCGACTGGCTGCTGGCTTGGTGGGTAGGTGGGTAGCTGTCTGAGTAGCTGAGATGTGTGTGGCCTTTCATTTTCCAGGAGACAAGCGTGGGCTCACTCACATTATGGCAATGCTCTGCACTCAGCCAGCCAGTAAGCTCCCAGGCCCAGGGCTCTTCTAACCACTGCTGCTTGTATCACATTTGCTAATGTTTTGTTGGCCAAAACAAATTCTATGGCCAGTTGAGATTAAGGGGTGAGAAGAAGGACTTTGTTTCTTTCATGAAAAGACGAGAGAATGGTGGAATTTTTTTTACTACATATTGTTTATTATAATGTTTTGAAAGATTGAAAGAATTCTGCTTTATATTTATGTTAAGATGAAAGAGCTAGTAAAAAAGAAAGAAAAGGGCAAAAGAAAATACTGATGAAATATGATCCCAAAGAAGGCAGGAGCTTCTGTGATTCAGAAAACATAGACAAAATTTACCTTTAAAAAGTAAAAAGTCATAATTTTTCTTAGAATAAAGAAAAAGAAATGAGGGTATAGCTAAAGAAATTGAATTTCCAGCACTGGTCAGTTGGCTCATTGGATAGAGCATCAACCCGGCTTATGGACATCCCAGGTTCGATCCCCAGTCAGGGCACACAAGAGAAACAACCATCTACTTCTCTTCACCTCCCTTTTCCCCTTCTCTCTCTCTTCACTTCCTGCAGCCAGTGGCTCAATTGATTTGAGCATCAGCTCAGGTGCTGAGGAAGGCTCGGTGGGTCTGAGTGTTGGCCCCATATGGGCATTGATGGGTGGATCCCAGTCAGGGCGCATGCGGGAGTCTGTCTCACTATTTCCCCTCCTCTCACGTAAAAAAACTGGGTTTCTGTGGTAATCTCAGTTTTTCTGAAAGAAAAGGAATCTAGGATTTCTGCTGAATACAGTGAGGGAATAATGGGAAAGGGTTTATGATGAATGTTAACTTTTCAGAAGACCTGTTGTTCAGGCAGGAGAGAAAGCAGAAGTCCAAACAAAATTAAAAAAGCAACCAACAAAAATGCTTAGATGTACAGAGCCCAGTTGAGACCACAGAACTTAAATTTATGATGACACCAATCCACAGTGCCTCACCCATCCTCTGTGTGAATTAGAGAACGGTGCCCCTTCTGCACAGGTACAAGGAAGTTCAGCCCTGCTGTCAGCTGGCACCCTTGTACAGACCAAGTCTATAAATTAAGTTCAAGAGAGTTGTGTTATATTTTTTAATAGCAGCTTTAAGTAGAATAGACGTAGGAATATAATGACAGTTGGTGGGGATGATTTAAGAATGGAGATTTGCCAAGTGGATTGCTGGAAGAACAAGAGGGCTAGAATGTTGACAATACTGACAAGAAAGTTTAGATTGAACAAAATATTACTAAAACCTAAAATGAAAAATACCAGGGGATGAAGGAGATGATAAGGAAAGATCTTTAGTTCATGGTAGACACTGAGAAGTTATTGATAACATTTTGAGCATAGGTATACTTTGATCAGATTATAAAAGATCAATCTGATGATAGGTTGAATGGGGTGCAACTAGAATTAGAAATACCAAAAATATTATTTAAAAGTTTAGGTAAGAAAGAGAATCTGCCCAGTGACATTATGAGTGTCCTCTGGTGAGAAGAGGACTGATCAAGAGGTAAGTTTAGGAGGCCAGGCTGCCATAATGTCGTGCTTGTGTGTGAGACAGAAGGCAATCTGAGGTTGCTGCCTTGCGTGGCTGTGCGGATTCAGGAAGAAAAGCAAACTATATGGAACAAGATTTGGTGCTGTTCAAATTGTGGAAACTATTCAGAACTTTGAGGAGCAGCAGATCAATCACTTTAGTTTTTATTCAGATGCTTTGGAATTTCATAGATACATTAGAGTATATATAGCAGCAGTTAACTTTGATTGAATAAAATTACAAGGCAGCTTCACAATAGAGATTGGTTGTTAAAATAACCAAGACCTCTATTATATAGGATCTAAGGGTAGATTTATGATTAAGATTATTCACTTGATGACAGCAGAACATTTCAAGTATCCTCTGTTACTGAGATTGTTGCAAATGTATTCCAGAGTTCAGGATAGTCTTTCTAGGAAAAGAGAGTTTTGAGAATGACTTTGGAGGAGGTGTGTGGTAAGGGAGCTCAAGGAATCAGAGGAGGGGTTAGGATTGGAGAACATAGTTAGGGGTAGCTCTGGGAGGTGTTTGAAGCAAAGGAATAAACAAATATTGTGTTAGAAAGAGATAGTGGAGAAGGAGAACAGGAATTAGGGAGAAGGAATTAGAGCATCAGTAATTTTTACAAACCTAGTAATAAACAACATGAGGCGTTATTAATGGGAGAGAATAAAGGGACGGAAATAATTTGTAGACACAAATGGAGAACTAAGGGGTTTACAGGAAAGAGGTAAAATAAAGTCTGGGCTACTTGACTGAGCATTTGACAGATGTCCAATCTTTCTGGATAAAATTATTCATGTCTTTAGCTTCAATTTTTAAAAAGTTATTAATGAGAGGAACTCAGGACAATGGATAGTTTCATTAAAAATGAATTTTTTTTTTTAACTCAATGAGAGGAGAGGAGGCAGAGACAGACTTACACATGCATGCTGAACAGAATACACCCAGAAAGTCCAGTAGGGGCATGTGCTCTGCACATCTGGGGCATTTCTCCATTGCTCAGCAGCCGAGCTCTTCTTAGCACCTGAGGCAGAGGCCATGGAGCCATCCTCAGCGTCTGGGGCCAACTCGCTGCAATCTAGCCATGGCTGCAGGAGGGAAACAGTGAGAGAGAGAGAGAAAGAGAGAAGTGAGAGGGGATGGAGTGGAGAAGCAGATGGGGGCTTCTTCTGTGTGCCATGACTGGGAATTAAACGCAGGACATCCAAATACTAGGCTGATGCTCTACCACTGAGCCAACTGTCCAGGGCCAAAAATGAATTCTTAACTTCTGGGAATTTTATAAAAAATATGGTGTATTTGCAAACTAGAAATGAATATATTACCAATAGTTATAATATTGAATAGAAAAATATAAAATATGTAAATTAACATAAACATAATTAATATAAACATAATATTTTTAGACTTTTCAGAATTTTTCTCTTAAAAGTTCTTTATAATGAACTATTAAAAAGTAAAGTAAATTCTGAGTTATTTATACTAGGTAAAATATAAATTAATATAGTAGAAAATTTGGTAATTAGAGTCCATATTTTTGAGAAAGTTTGAGGGAACTTTCTTTTCCTCTGAATAATACCCTCAAAATTACAGCCTTCTGACTTTGATGTGATACTTTGTTGAATAATCTGGATGAATTGGTGAGTTTGTTGTAAAACATTGAAGTTATTTGAAAACATGACTGAAAAGATAATGGAATTTGGGGGTTTTTATTTTTAATTTTTAAAATTCTCTACCAAAAGCTATGGCAAACATGAAAAGGCACCCTATGGGGTCTTGATATTTCTTCATTCCTTCTCTGAAGAGAGACCATCATTAGAAACAATAAGAGAAGACTTTTCATTTATGGCTAATCACAAGGAACAGTTATATATAACCTTTGGCTTAGCAAAACTGTTTTTAAGTAAAATCTATTTATTTTTATTAAATTTATTGGGGAGACATTGGTTGCAGCGGTTCTCAACCTGTGGGTTATAGGATCATATAGGTTTCAAGTGTACATTTCTGTGATACATGATCTGTATATTGCATTGTGTGCCCACCACCTAAAGTCTAAGTAAAACTTAGGTAAGAGAATTTTTAAACTTTCTTTCTTAATTTGATTGAATTCTGCTTGATGTTTTTCAATTACCCCTCCTTTTCAAATATTCTGGGTTATGCCAATATATTCAAATATACAATATTATTTATGGGGCAAGAATTCTGTATTGCAAATATACACGTAAATTTACATACAAAAAGAAAGGAATATTTTGGATACGTTTGCTAAGAAACTTGGAAGTTTAGGGTGAGGTGTTGAAATTTAATAGTTTTAAATATGTTTTAGAACTCAGAACTATATGATAAGTGTAGTTAGCTCAAAAAATTAAAAATGAAACTGCCTTATGACCCAGCAATTCCACTTTTGGGAATTTATATGAAGAAACCCAAAACTCTAATTCAAAAGAATATATCCATCCCTATGTTCATTGCAGTGTTATTTAAATAGCCAAGATTTGGAAGTAGCCTAAGTGCCCATTGGTAGATGAGTATATAAAAAAGTTGTGCTACATTTGCACAATAGAATACTACTTGGCCATAAGAAACAAGGAAGTCTTACCTTTTGTGACAACATGGATCAACTTGGAAAGCATTATGCTAAATGAAATAAGCCAGAGAAAGACAAGTACCGTATGATTTCACTCATATGTGGAATCTAATGAACTAACAAACAAAATAGAGACAGATTTATACATAGAGAGTAGGCTGACAGCTGTCGGGGGTGGGTGTGGCTAGGTGAGACAGGTGAAGGGATTGAGCATAAAAGGACAAAAATAAAGAGAGAAAAAGCTCATGGACACAGAAAACAGTGTTGTAATTGCTGGGGTGGGGGAGTGAAGGAGGACATGGAGGTATATATGGTGCTGGACAAAAACATGACTTGGGGAGGAGTAAACACACAATATAATGTACAGTGATGGATTGTAGAATTAGGCACCTGAAACCTATGTAATTTTGTTAACCAGTATCACTGCAATAAATTCAATAAAGAATATATGATATACAAATCTTTACGTTAGGGCTGAGGGACACCTTAATAAAGATACCTTAAGCAAACCCAAGAGCTATCTGTTACTGACATTGTAAGTCCATCTTTTATTAAGTTTAAATATTATCCCCATACATTTTTCTGCTATGTAATATAAAAAATATACATATAAAATCATTTAATAAATATGCATTAATTTTCTAAATTCTTTATGAGATAGAAACAGTTTCCTTTTTCTTATGGACTGAGAGAATTACTATTTATACAGTGAAATACTACTCAGCCATAAAAAAAGAACATCTTACATTTTGTGATGGCTTGGGTGGACCTGGAGAATAATATTATGCTAAGTGAAATAAGCCAGTCAGAGAAAGACCAGTATCATACCTTTTCACTTATATGTGGAATCTAATGGACAAAATAAACTAACAAACAAAATAGAAACATCTGTCAGAAGGGAGGATGTTGTGGGGCTGTGTGAAAAAGGTGAAGGCATTAAACACAGGGAAGGAAAACCTTCCAGGCACAGACAACAATGTGGTGATTACCAGAGGGAAAGGGAAGTGGGAGAAGGTAGGAGAGGGTAAAGGTGGGATAAAAGGTGATGGAAGGAGACTTGACCTGAGGTGGTGAACACATAATTCAATAAACAGATGATGTATTATAGAATTGTACACTTGAAACCTATATAATTTTATTAACTAATGTCACCCCAATAAATTCAATAAATTAAAAAAAATAAAAGATTTAACTTTAAAATCATAATTTCAGTATTTGTCTTAAAGCACTGGGTGATTTTTAAAGTAGCGCTAGAGTACCCCATTATTTCACAGGCTCTCCCCAGCCTCTTGCCTATTTTGACAATGATACATTATTTATTCCTTTCTTTTCTTTTTATTTTATGTAGAATGGATGGCTTGTATTGTTTTAGGCAGATTGCATTTGTAAAGTATTCTGGATTCCTTTGAAATAAAAGAATATGTATTCCTTTCAGTAAAACCAAGTTGTTTGTTATGTATTCATCCTGGCAAGTAATTCAGGAAAATATTTTTTGTAAGCTAAATTCCTTCTCTGTTTTGGGCTTTGCAATCATTCTTTCATTGTTTATCGTTATATGTTGATATTGAGTTTTGCATAGTTTAAATTCTGGGCATTTTGGGGGATTTACAATATGTAGGAGTAGTCCAAGTTTTTAGGATTTCAATCTCTGAGATATGTTAAATTATTTAAGAATGGTAGTCATTGTTATTATATTTTGGTTTATATTCTTACAATGGAAGAAATTCTATTTCACTTTCCAAGGTAAATTTTGAAATTTATATTGATGGTGACTTAAACCTTTTCAAATTACACAATTCCAAATTAAGATAACCTCTTACAGGTTTTGTCAATGAATTATTTTCTAAATAGAAGTATGCAAATACAATTTAATATTGATGCTCATTCTGGGGAAAACATTAGCTATCGTCTATAACCCTTCACAGTTTATGTTATTTCAAATTCAAACTAATGTCTCATTAGCAAAACATTTTTTTTTTCATTTTTATGGAGGTTTAAGGTGCCTCCTTTTGTGTAAACTAATAGGACTGTTTGCATACACACACGAATGCCAAAAATGTTTTGGTAGTTTCACAAATATTGTCCTATTACAATCTGTCTGTTTCTCTTTCCTCTAGTTAACTTCTTCCACTACCTCTGAGCAGCTTGCCTGTAAACCACCTGCTTTCTCCTTTGCTTCTCCAACTAATCAGAAACCACCGCCTGACCCAGTTAACCTCGATGGAGCCTCTGTGCTCGAGGAGTTCCACACTAGGCGGCTGGATGTCAGTGGGGCCCTGGTGGAAGAAACAGCTACGTATTTTCAAACTTCTGCTCACTCTGCACCCTTTCTTGCATCAAAGGGCACCTCCTCGACGTTACGGTTTCCCCATTCCACTCAGTTATCAGGTTTGAATTTTTCCAGTCCCGGTGAAGCAGATCAAAAACCTGGACTGACATCGGAAGTTGGAAGGAAGACAATGTTATCCCCACCTGTCCTTAGCCCCAGAGAAAGTCAGAGCACCTCTACTCCTCTGTGGTCCTCCTCTGGTGCTCCTGCGAAGTCGAATTCAGCCTCGTACATACCAGTCCGTATTGTCATGCATTCACTCACTCCAAGTCCAAAACCATTGCCTTCCCCTTTCCATGGCTCTTCTTCCACGATCTGCAGCCCATTGTCATCCACCGGCAATCTCTCCAAGTCAGGGGTGAAATCCCCGGTGCCCTCCCGGCTTTCTCTTCTCACTGCCATCCTCAAATCGAGCCCTTCTCACCAGAGACCCCTTTCCCCTGCATCCTGCCCCACTTTCTCTCTCAACTCCCTGGCTTCGTCCACACTCACACTCGACGAGAAAGTCAGGCAAACCCCATCCACATCTAAAAAGTCTCTGTCAAGTTGCTCCCTGAGAGCCGGGTCTCCGGAGCAGAGGGAGCACCAGGTTTCCGCCCTATGCCAGCAACCCCTTCACTTGCCCTTTTTCACCCAGTCTGCCCCCCTTGCTCAGTCACCCTCCCTGTCTCCCACAAAACAAGTGAGTAGCAGTCTTGCTTCTCTGAACGTAGAGAAAACTCCATCACCCACTTCTTTGAAGAGCAATCCAACCTCCTCCCCACTACAAACAAATACATCAAGTCCTGTAGGTCTTCCTCCTGTTCCACCAAGCTTTCCCCCCTTTTCTTGGAAGGACAAAAGGGATGCAGACCTCAGGGGTCCAGAAAAGCCCATGAATATTCACACATATCCTTCCGCATCCGCCTCCTCTGTGTTATCTTCTGCATTTTCCACTAACCAAAGAGCCATACTCTCCTCTCCGGAGAAACGTTTCCATCCTTCCCCAGCTCTGTCAGACCTGATGCACAGATCCCAGAGAGCATCACCACAGCTATCCAGCCAGGGGCAGAATTCTTTAGCAAGTCCTTCACCCCCTGTCTCCAGTGCTAGCTCTGCCTCGCTTCCCAAATTGGAGTCCTCCCCTCTCCCTCACGCTCATCTTCCCGCCCAGGCACTCCAGCCCAGTCCTTCAGCACTGTACCCACAGTGTGGCAAGGGTACCTTGCCTTCAAGACTTGGGCAATTTGAAAGCTCAATATCCGACCACAGGTCATCTGTTTCAGCCCCATCACCTCCCATCTCTCTGACAAGAACCAAGGAGCTGACTTCACCTTGTGCATTGTCCATGTCAACAGACCCTGAAAATAAGAAACCCAAGGTATATTTTGCACGTTGCATGGTGCATGATTAGTTTGAAATATGAATGTTTTTTTTTTTTTTTTCTGGGAGGGGGAATCAGCAACCATGACATTCCTTCTGTTCCTATGAGGGAGTAGAGCAAGCACAAGGGTACAGTGGGGGTCATAGGATTTGGTATATTTGGGCATGGAGATGAATTATAATCTGTCTATAATTGTACATGCTTCTGTAAAACTATCTGATTTTTCAAATCCTCCTCTTATGGTAATTTATTATATTTATAGCTTCAGGCATAATATGAATTATATCATTGATTTCAAAGATGGAATTTAAAGTAGCTAGTTGAGATTGTATGATACATTTCTAATTATTTAATAACATGGGCTCTATTATTCATCCAACTATCCTCTACTGATTGAATAGTAGACAGGATTAGAGTAAAATAAGATATTATCTTAGATCTAGGTCCATATTTTTGTAAGCCAATTTGAAAACTTTTTATTTTCTTTGCTGTCATTCATTTATAGTTATTGTTTCCCTTCCTACCAGGTTGATTTCTTTGTTGATCTTTATACCTCAAGCCAAATCAATATGGATTTAGCCATATATACATATAAAAATATGCTTTATATGTGAAATGATTTGATTCATAATAAACATTAAAAACAGTAATTATGAAATATAGAAAAAATAGGAAAGCTGGGCGTAAAGAAGTAGAAATAAGAAAGGAGAGATGTTGGCTTTCAAATGCTCTGAAGCAACCCATTGAACAGAGATGTGAAGCTGGCATTTATTTTAATATGAGAAGGGAAATATTTGAAGGAGTGACTCCCAGTTAATTTCTTCTGAAGGACAGCAGCTCTGCACTAGAGCATACCCACTTCCCAATTATTCTCAAGTAGTTTACAATGCAGATATTATACACCCAGAATTTGGTCATGGTTATAAAAATCAAATAAAATTATGACAGTGCTTGTATTAAGAAGGAATTAGAATTTTCAGTTCAGTGCATTGAAATAACACAGTTTTAGAGTTGCCAAGCTCCACAGAGATTGTGTTCAACTTTGTTTGAATGATGAACTTATAATGGGAAAGATAAAACAACCCACACGCCGTTGTTCATGATGTTGCCGTATTGTTCAACTTAAAAAGCATGCCTTAAACACCCACTCTATGCCCACCGCTATACTGGCTTTTTTTGAGGTGTGTATGTATACATGCTTGTGTGTATATGTTTAAGGAAAATAGGAGAGAATTTTTTGTCTTAAAAATTATATTCAGCAGAAACATACATATACATAATGTGGAGAAGCTATAAAGAGTTATTAAATCTACAATAAAGCTAGAAAACAAATAGAAGGAAATATTAACAGTATTAACAGACTATATAAAATTGTATGCTGAATTCAATAGAATAGAAATATTATTACGGATATGGTTAGTCAGGAAAGTTACTATATTTAGTATTTGTCTTAATAAAGAGGAAAGGAGTTGGTACTTCAGATATAATAACTAACATAAGCAAATATACAGCATGATTCCAGGGCAATATATGAGGAGACATAATAAGATTGGCCTAAAAAAAAAAGATTGTCCTATCATTGAATAGTGATTATAATAATAATGATGGTAATTATAGTATCAAATTCTTTCTGTGAATCAAGAAATATCCTAGTAGTTATGCAAAAACAGTTAAATATTAATTAAAAGGGGCTATGTCAGTTAAAGTTTATGAGCATATGAGGTTGATAGTATTTTCACCATTTTATACACCAAGAAACTGGATCTCAGTGAAAAAATTGCCCAGGTCATATCCCTTGTACGGCCAGAGCTGATGAGTATGGTTAGGTATACTCTACTGATTCCTAAAGCTGTATTTATTATTACTGTGCTTTATTGCTACAAAACAAAAACTCATATGAATGCTCATTTTAGCCTTATTTAATAATTCTCATGAAGGAAATAATTTTTATGGAATAATGATAAGAATGATCAATTCACATAATATTTAGGTCATTTAATAAAGTATTATTAGAGATTATGAAGTCATTGTATTTTAAACATTCAAAACAAGTGGGATAGAGAAAATCTAACTTTTTCTATCATTTTAAATTTAAAATGAGGTGAAACGACCTGGTGATTACCATTGCAATATGTACAGGGTGGGGCAAAAGTAGGTTTACAATTGTGAGTATTCAAAGCACAGAGTTCATTCTTGTCTTATTATTTATGAAATACTGTATTATTTTCCATATGAATAAATGTAAGCCTACTTTTGCCTCAGCTTGTATGAATAGTTATGGAAGTCACTTGTGGTGGATTAAAAAAAAAACAGAACAAAACTGTGATCTAAACTAAACCAATCCCTGAGTTTATTAACAATTACGTCTTAAATCGCACTGCCATACACTTAAATTATTCATTACCTTTGTGAAAAGTGATTGAACTCCAGAGGATTCTTTAAGATGCTTCCGTTTGTGGTTCACTTTGCTTCATTCATGTCTTCTCCTGTTTTGGGAAAGAGTTAGAAGAGGATTGGCCCAGAGGGGCTTTTGAAAAGTCAAGTCCTTTCTTGTCCTAAAATCAAGGTTGGAAAGACCTGTTTTTCCACAGCTCAATGACTGCTCCAGATAGTAAAGAATTTTTAGCATTTGCCCTATATTTTGTTTTAATTTCTTTATTTTCAAGTTGAAAATTAAGCTTATAGAAATGCATGATAAATTTGATAAAATAAAAAAAAGAAATTATAATTTATCTCATTTTATCTGTTGCTTTGAACAGAAAAATACTCAGTATTTCTCATAATGGGTAAAACTTATGATAATGTCTGCAAAAATCGTTGCTCCTGGAGACATGCTGTTCTTTGTCTATTTGCTTCTTCCTTACTTCTTGCTATTATCTCTCCAGGTAAAAATCAGCCTGCATATTTTTTTTTTATTGCAAACTACTATTCACAGAAATTGTTAACTCAAGTATAACAATTCATTAAAATGGATTCTGCAGTGGAATCCTGTCTATTTCTTTTTATGTTTGACCAGTTTTTATTAAATAGCCAAGATTATTTTAAGAATGATAGGAGGAGGTAGACAAAACTTTGGGATATCAAAGAATTGATACGTTTTTACGGATAGTTTCTTGTCTGGCTCCTTCCACTGAACACAGGGCCTCCTTTGAAATCAAAGAGCTTCAGATTTAGATCAGCTTCCCTTAGTGCCAGATCCCAAAAAGGAAAGAGGTCCTGGAATACAAATGACTGTCTAATTAAAACACGAATGCTTGAAAGATATTAGTTCAAAGTCTGGGTGGTGCTGGCGTTTGATATTAAAATAAAATAAAATAGCTAGAGTACGCTGAGCTAAATTCAGGTATAAAGCATTTCTAATTTTTCTTTTTCATAGATCTAATCTTAAGGTTCTGAATCTGTTTGTATCAGTTTGATGAAAATGATTTTTTTTTTTTTTACTTTTAGATGTAGTTAAGAACCTTATTTCACAATATGATCATGGCTGTAGATAGGATGGACATGTTCATGAATGTTGTTCTGTATACTCTTTGATCAACATCTATGTTGTCTGAGATATTTTTCCCCCTTAGGAAAGGCTGACTACCACAAAATTAATCCATGCAGTTGTATTTGGGTTCCAATATATTTTGCCTTTATTTATGAACTAGTTGAAATAGTCTCCTAGTGAGGTATTATGAAGTTTCATCATTTTGCAACTCACCCAAGGTGGTCTGAAGTTCTTTTCAGGGCTGGTGGTATGCCTGTGCTGACCTTAAAGTTATTTGGAAACAGCATATTTAAGAAATTAGTTGGGAGTGTTTTGTTATTTCATGAACTTCTACCTGGCATTTTATTTTAAAACTCTCATTTCTTCAAGGCATCAAAACATTTTCAAGTATATAACGCTGGAAACTTAGTGGCAACAGTCACTATATAACATTCTCCATTTCAACTGATTCATATGTAATATGGGAAGTGAGCAATATGAAATATAATTCCATGAGCTGAAATAGTTAATGAGGGTTCAAACAAATCACTCACTCTGAGATCCTAGGTGATTTTACAAGGTACTTTTCAATGTTGGAAGGATATATTGCAAGAAATAACATAGCAAAAAATGCCTGCTCATAGAAAGTTTGTATTCTATGGTGGAGTAGAAACAATCAACAATAAATAACCCCCTTCCCCAAATAAGTATATTTTCCTAACTCCCTACCCCAAATAAGTACATTTTTTCATGCATTAGAAGGTCATATGTGGTAGTGAAAAGCTATGGCAGGGTAAGGGACGGTGTCACAAATTCATATTAGGTGATCAAGATAGGATTCTTTCAGAATGTGACAGCCAAGGAGGTGTTGTTCATAAGAGAGTCTAGTCAGGGAATATCCCTGAGCCAGAGAGTTCTTGGCAGATACAAAGAACAGGGGAGTCAGTGTGGCAGGAGAAGTGAGTGAGGCGAAGCACAGGTTGTCAGAGGAAGGTGTCACTGGGAGCTATTGCAGGCCTGTGAGTGCTTGCAAGCCACTTCTAAGTCTTTGATTTTTAATTTGAATTAGACAAAGGGCAACTGGGTGGGGGGGGAGTTGAACAGTAACTGACACAGTCTTATCTATCTGGCTGCTGTGTTAAGAATAGCCTCTAGGAGGGAGAGGGGGGCAGGAAGGAAATCGTAAGTGCCTATTGCAACAACCTGGGCATGAGATGGTGGCTCTGGTGAGGTTCTGGCAGTGAAGACAAAGATATAATTTCTGTGCGTATTAGGTAGAGTAACAAACATTCAGTAATCATTAAAGCCAGCCGCCCGTGAAATGGCGAAACAGCTGAAGCTACATGTAGGTATCTTCCTGTTTCCCTTTTTCTCTTTTTGTCCTGCTGGTTTTTTGTTGTTGTTGTTGTTGTTGTTTTATTCTACCTCCTCCACAAGTTTTTAGCATCTTTCTGGGCATTCTAGATTTTCTATGAGTCTCCCATCCCTGCCACCTGCCACTTCCATCTCTCCTGACCAATGCTGTGTCCCATTCTCTCTGCTTCTCTCCAGATAGGCCTTCTGGATTGATCTTAGCAATGATTTTCACTCAAGTGTCAGTGATGGACAAAGGCTTCTTTCTTATCCCTTGGGGAATATTTGCCTTTTAACTGACCGGGTGCTTGTGCAGTTTAACTCAAAGAAGATACTTTAAAAAAACCCCAACAAAAACCCAGAGATTTAAGGTCATGAATTCATATCTTGAAAGTTCAGATCATTAAAGGAAGATGACTTTAGGAACTTAATGCATTGGAAATATCTTCAGGGCATGCTTCTGAAGGGGAAGAGAGTTGCTAATATGTAAGAATAGAACAGTATATGAGAAACTAAATTTTTTTTTATGGACTCTGAATCTTAGCATAATTTTTAATTAAATACTTCAATTTAAGTCAAATATTTGCTGAATGTCTGTTCTGTGCCAGGGTGCTATTAGGTGTTAGAAATAATAGGAAATCTCTCCTCCAAAAGATATACCAGGCTAATAGTGATGGTAAAAAATTGTAATACAGTGAAATGCAGTACATTTAGAGTACTAGAAACACAAAAGGGTAAATTATGCATGGAGATGGGTACTGGGAAAAAAGAAGTCCAGGAAAACTGTGCTAGTAGCTGCCACTACCATCTCTCGCTCTCTTACTCCTCCCTTCGGTTATGAGAATCCTTTCTGAGACGGTGCTCTGCCAGGAGTCCCGATGTAAGAGAGGTGTCTGGGCCGTCTCCTTCTGTGGCCTGGATGGGGCTTCAGTTGAGTTTCCATCTTAGGGAGAGTCCGACTCAGGCAGGGCAAGCATGTCATGGAAGAGCAGGAAATGTGTGTTTAGAGTGATGTTTCCATCTCTGCTTATGGAAGTTTCCATAAGGAGAGGTTGGCCATAGTGAAAGGGGGCCTCTTCACCAGGGTTCTCTTTCTGTTGTTTATGTAATCTGAGGTTTGCTGTTCACCTTTCCTTAAAGTGTAATCATGAGTTCAAATCCCTGATTCGCTAGGCAACTAATATAGTTCACTTTGAGGTCTCAGAGGTCTTTATTACTAGAACCCGTTGTACAATTTTAGGCATCAGCAACAGAGGATGAATAAGGGTGGGAAGTATTTTCTAAAGAAGAAAGCTGTGTTCTTATTATCCCCACCATCACATCCAGAACATTACGTTGCAATATCTAGTATTGCCTACAAATAGGATTTCCTCTGATAAGCTTATATTCTAAAACACCATTTCCTTTTCTAAACTTAAACTTTGCAGTGCACCTATCATCTAGTAGATGTTTAAGACATATTTACTGAATGTCAACTAAAAGTATAGATTACAAATTGAAGAGGCATAATAAGCGTCATTGAAATTTTTGCTAGATTTAGGGTCAGGCTGGTCTACCTTCTATGATTAGCTAATGGTGAGTGAATCTAATCTGTTAAAAACTACAGTTTATTATTCAAGTTATAATGACCTTGACTAGGGTGATTTATAATTTTAAAGAAAGGAAGGGAAACCAATGTATGTGATTTAACACATGGAAGGCTGAAAATGCTAAAGGAGAAATACGTTCCAAATTAGAATACTGTTAAGGGAACCCAGAGGAAATATAGTAAACCCAAATGTATCTCTTATGGCAACAAGAATGATTTTCAGACTGGAAAGGAAAAGCCATATATGTCTTAGAGATGCATAAAGCCTAAGACAGATGAGGGACTAGAAAGATCACCTAGTTCTAAGTCAGTTCATATTTCCTGGACTAGATAAATTGTGTCTCAAAACAGATGAAATTTCTATGTCTATTGCAAAACCATTATAAATGATGAGAAATAAGAGATTTACCATAAAAAAGAAGTGAGCCATATGTTCCTTTAAAAAAAAGGAAGATAAATTCTGAAAATTATAGTCTATATTAGTAGTTTGTGAATGTTGACAGAAGCAGTTATAACTGGAAATCAGACATTTTCTTCAAGCAACAGACATTTATTTACTGAATGGCTTCCAATTTTCTACTTTTGTGATATCTTTCACTATATCATAAACACAAAGAGATATGTGAAGTATAATGATATGTTTCTGTGAACTCACATTTGTTTCAAGTGCCCAATCCAAAGCAACTTCATGGTCACTCTCTAACCCATCATCACCTTATTTCAAATTTCTGCATATTATTTGTCTCACTGTGACTTTTTCTTTGCTTTCTTATTCATTTATAGTTTGTTTTCATTCATTAGGATATAAACTCTAGAGAGCAAAGGCTTTATGTGTTTTGTTTACCACTGAATCTTCAGCACTCAGAGCAATGCATGTCACAAAGGACATACTAATATTTTGTTGGATGAATCTATGAGTTGAACTGCTATATCCAAATAGATTTATAGAATTGATTGATGTCTACCAGATTGGCAAAACTCAGTAGGCAAGAGTTCCTTATTCCGGGTAAATGACTTGAATGAAAAGAAAAATTACCATGCCTAACAAAGTGGTTCATGAAATAATATAAAGTTATTTTACAGTGACAAACAAAATCTAGTCAGATGAAATTAGATAGAGATAATACCCAAAGTACAATTTTGGATCTAAAGAAAAAGCATAACTACAGAAAGGAGTTTAATTTCAACCAATGTTTTTAAAAATAGAAGGATTAGGGATTTTAGGCGCCAGCATGCTCAGTGTGACCCAACAATATGAAATAACTTCAATTTCACTGTCCTGTATTATCGAAATTCACCACAGAAACCAAGGAGACATTTCCAATCATTATAATCTTCAATGAATTAATTGACTTATTGTCAAATCATGGAGGTGCTGATTATATTCTACTCTGTGTTAAACACACATCTAGTTAAACACATACCTTTTTAAAATTTAAAGAAATATCGACAGAGGGAAATGATAAGAATAGTAGAATAGTGGAATTCTTCAGTTAAGGATGGGTAGGGAGAGGTCAGCAGAAGTAGCAGTATGTGTATCTTGCTGAAGAGAGCTCTTGGGCTGTTCCTGTATCCAAGGGGTGGAGAAACAGGAACAACGAAGTAGTTAGGGAAGCATATTTTGGCTCAATATAAGGAAGAATTTTGGACCCATTGTAAGAATTATGCCTAAACGTGTTGCCTTGGGAGGTGAGCACATATTCCTGTGGTGGCTGAACAGAGGATCAGAGAGATTTACGTCCTATTTGAGGGCGTTAAACCCCATGGCCTTCAGTGTCACTTCTGAGTCTAAGATTCTGTGGCATGATGTGTGCAAGAACAAGATATCTCTCAGTACAGGTTTCTCCAGCTATACTCCTTAGGGCAGATGAAGATAGGAGGACAGACATTATAAATGATTATGCATCCTGAAATAAGAGGCAAAGGCATATGGTAGATAAGTGCACTGTTGTTGAGCTAGAATGTGTCTGCATGCAGACCCCAGCTGTGACCTACTAGCTAGTGACCTTGGATAAGTTAGTTAACATCTCTGCACTTTAGTTTCCATATATAAAATGCATATAATATATATAATATAGTATCTACCTATTAGGCCTGTTGTAAAAATTAAATAAGATTATACACAAAAAGCTTTTAGAATGTTATGTGGCTCATAGTAATTGTTTGCTATTATTATTACTGCAACTATTATTATAATTAAGTATCCATAAAACCATAGGGAATATTAATAATATATTTTATTCTGTATTATTTGTCTTTATATCTTCTTTGGGAGAATATATTATCTTATAGAGAAAGTATTGATATTAGTTCCAGGCAAGCCTGGATGCCAAATCCATTTTGACTCTTTATGGGCTGTTATAGTCTTAGACAAGACTACACCTGACGTTCCCCCATCCCCTTTTTCTAATGACTTTTTAGTTACAGGGTTTCTGTAAAATTAAATGAGATAATATGTGTAATTTTTCTAGTAGCAAATGTCAACTCTTATTCTCCATGAGGAAATGACGTTTGATTTTGTCTTTATCCAAATATGTCGTTGTCTGGAGACCATATAGCAGTGAGGGGTGACTAGAGAGACTTAAGGCTTAAAAGGGACCTGAGACTTCTGGGTCTGGAATTTTGATTCCTTTTACCTTCATCATACCAGTTTAGTGAAGGTTAATTTATTACATCCATAAAACTCAAGTTTTATTTGATTTGATTATCCTATCTTCTACTGTAGACCCTTTGGTCTACTTTTTAGTGGATTGAGACAGCTTGGAGCTGTGTGCAGAATCCCCCCCCACTCTTATTCCCTGGGGAAGCTGCCTGAGACAGGAGCTTGTGAAGTGATAGGAACCTTGAACTTAGTTAAGCAGTGTGGGACCCAGAGTATTAAAACTAGGCTTTGGATTATGCATATTCTCCTGATTTCTACAACTTTCTAGTGTTTAATTCTTCCCCAGGTATTACACCAAACTGAACTGTATCCCTTGGAGTTGTACTTAAAACTCAGGATCTTTTATCATTTGATTCATTAACATTACTATATTAGAAAGTACAGGAGATGATAAGGTTTAAAAGGTAAATTTAGGATCATTTTGGAGTTAAATTGGTGAAATTCTATTCAAATTATGCTGCGAATTAAAATGTCACTAAATTTTTGTATTCTGATCTTTGTTTTTATGAGTGATATAAAAGAATATATCAGAAGTTCAATATAATTTATTGGCATAATATTTGTTAATTATGGCACTATAAGAAAGGATTCACGTTCCTTTTAGAGTTAAGTGGAAAAAAAGAAAAAAACAAGCTCACATTTACAGAACAGTACTCCTATGAGGGAATGCTGCTAATGAGAAATTTATATATAACTTTCTATAAATTCAGTTTTAAGTTATAAAACTATATATCATATAATTGCCTATAATCCCTAGGCTGATATTTTACTTCTGTGATATTTCTTTGCTTCTCATTCTAATAAAATATTAACATGGGGAGAGATTTCTTTCTGTCAAAAACAAGTTGTTCAAGCATAATAACTATTTTCTTCACTTGATAACGTCATTTAACCCGCTAGAGCTAGTCTAAAATTACGTCACATTCTTCCTTCTTTTCATCTCCGCTCTTGCTTTCTGGTTACCCGTTCTAGCAATACAAGACCAAGTCAAGCTACAAGGCTTTTGCAGCAATCCCTACAAATACATTGCTTTTGGAACAGAAGGTCAGTGTTGGCTCAAAAGCAGAGTGCATTTTCTGTTTCTAATGTCATTTTTGTTATGTTTTTCTAAAATATCTCTTTTAAAATTCTGTCTTTACTAAAAGAAATTTCTGCTCTTAAGTTTAGGGTGATGTGATGAAAACATCTTGGTGAATAAAACTGAAGACCTCATTGATTTATCACTAGAGGCTAGATGTGAGCCTAGAGTTGTCCCGTCCAGTGGCAAGTAGCCCCGGGAAACTTAATTTAGATTGGGCTAGATCCTTGTCCTTTGGGATTTTAAATGGTTGCTGTATTCAAGAGCTTCTACCCCTATTTGTATTGATAAAAACAGTAGAGGTAAAATGGGGTTACACGTGCAATGGGCCATGCTTGTTGACTCCCAGCGGCTTCCACAGTGTAGAAACATGTCAGCTGAATATCCAACATAACTCTCAGACCCTCTTTAGCCATCTGTGCTGCCTACTGATCCTACCTCCATAAGCAAGAGGGAGAATTGAGATAATTTCTAATGACCCATGCTTTCACATGGCTCCAGGGCCATTTTTGCTTTGCTATTAACAGTCATTAATTATAAAATTATAGGATTCCACTTCAGTAGGTAAATGAAATTAAGGCCTCTTGTTCAATAAGCACATTACAGATGCTCAAATGAAGGGCATCAGAATCAATGTGAAATCAGTTGCCAAATCTAGAAATTATTCATTTCATATATTATTTTTATGATATTTATTTAGGCAATTCATCTCTTTGTGCATTCAGCCTATTCTTTTGTGTAATTAGTATTTCAAATACTGTTATTATCATTTGTCAAATGTGAATGTTTGCCAACCAGGTGATATTTGGACCACTGATTTATGAATCTACTTTCTTGTTATCTTAGCATGATCTGGGGAATAAAACCTTTGTATGATCTCGTCTAAAAAGTAAGAATTGTTAGTGGGAAATGATAATTAGCGTGTAGTTGAGTATTAGTGAGCCGCATTTCTTATAACATATTTCTCTGATAACTAATGCCATAAGTAGTCCAGAATCTATGCTCTCAATTTCTGAATGCTTTGAACTGAGTGGGAGGGGGATCTCAGGACTGCCAGGAAATTGGCAGCTTTTTCTCTAGCTTCTCTTCTAAATTTCTACCTTTTGTAACTCATTAAAGGATGGGCCTCAAACACTGATTTCAGGAGGATGCAAGAAGTGTGTCAGTTGCCCCTTATTCTAATTGTCTATATTTAGATAGGTCATAGTAGCAGTGTCCCCTCACCTCAGACCCTCTGCTTACTTTGGATGGATGTTTCAGAAATCTGGTCATTGATGTCCACCATTACAGAAATGGGAGGAACTCTCCCCTCAAAGCAACCAGGCAAGGAGGACACCTTCTGCATCCTGGTGTCCCTCCATTATACTGGTCTCACCTGACTTGGCATATTCTCCTATACCTGTGTGGTTTCACTATATTGATTTTCCATTTAGGAAAAAAAAAAAAAACCCAGTTAATTCTTTTTGAAAGATACAGCTGGATGTCATCATTAGTATCAGAATCTCGATCTGCCAACTCTCTTCTCTCCCAATTAAATGGATTTTAGAGATTGTAATCTATTAGTCATTAAAAATGAAGCACCATTCACTTAATTTCTCATTGCATTACAAGCCATTTAATCAGTATGTATGGTGGTATCACTGTGTAGTTAATCTATTACAACTTCATATGGGAGAGGTTTTATATTTTTAATTTTGAATAAAACATTTTAATACAACAAAATACAAATATCATGAAGCCTAATTTAAAATATTAGTTTAGGGAGGATTAATTATTATACAAGTAATAATGTGGATCTTTTTCTCTTGGCTAAGATAAATTGTGTTTGGGTCATAAATATTTGAATTGTTCAAAGGTCACAAGATATGACTTGATATTTGGTTTTGCTATAGAGTCTTTGTATATTTTCACATATGTTTTGTTGGCTTTCCTATGTTATGTGTTCCTCAGTGGGAAACTACTCTTTGTAAGAACTTTTAAATAACAAGTCTTGTCCCAAGATTTTATATGACTTTATTTACATTTTTGCTAATATTTTTTAAAATGATATTGTGCTGGTATTTTCATGATTGTAGTTCTTTAAGAATAAATTTAGTAATTTAGACCTTTTTACCCATCTGTTTACACCAGTGATTTTCAGTTGGTGTGACACAAGAATTTTTAAAACATGTAATACCTGACTGTTTGTCCAGGGCACTTACCAGTTTTCCCTTAGATTGTCAAATAAAAAAAAAATTACAACAGTCAACACATAATAGCCATCTGGTGTGAATGAATCTAAATTACAACTATTTTTTGAAAGATTGGCAGAAAATATATTTTTTGGTGTGCTTCAGAATTTTAGTAATTAGTTTATGTGTGCTATGAGATGGAAAACATTGAAAATCACTGGTTTATACAATAGAACTCATCCTATCCTGTTTAAATAAAAGGAACTTATTTCTGAATTGAGTATGATAATTACGAGTAAAATCATCAGAAACTCATTTATTTTGGGAAGCATTAACATTTTGTGATATTTTAAATTATATAAACTTTTTTGAGATCCCTTTAATAATACATGGGTCACTCCCATTAAGGTATGGGCTAATGTGGCAGTCTCATTATAATAATCTGTTAGAGTCTTTGCTGTAGAATGCCTTGACGACAGAACTAACATACATATTTAATTCAAGTGTCAGACTGTTCAAGAATTAATTCTCTCTCCTAGCCAGATTAAATCCATAGTTGACATTTTAGACAAAATTCTGTTTTATAGCATATAGCATAATTAGTGAGGAGCCACTCACTTTAAATAATACTATTTTTAAAAGCAGGATTTTCTCCAAATTCAAATACAGGCATCCTTTGCAATGAGACATTAAGCTATCATCGAACCACTTGGGTTTCAGATTTAACCACCTCTAGATAAAGCACATAATTTTCAAAAGAGTACATTTTGTTGGCAGGGGATATGAGGTTTCTGGTACCTCTGTTCTATAATATATTTTCTGGATCAAATTTTAAATTTATAGCTTATTCAGTATTCTGTCTTTTATTTTTCCCTAGGTGCATTTAGGAAAGGAAAGCATTTTTAGCTCAAGTCTTAACTAAGGTTTTGTTGGAAGAGGTAAATGTAAGGCATCATATTTTAACATGTTTGCTTCAGGGTCTTGGGTTTAATCGGTTGCCAATGATCATCTCCAACATTGAGATGAAAATGAAATACAGTGATTATAAAGCAGGAACAAAGTTATCAGGTTACCTTGCATTTTTGACTGTCAACAGACCTAATTACAGTATGTTCAACAATACTGAGCTCTACAGAGAAAATAATTTTGACATGGTGGTTATTTCTTAATAACTATGTGTGCACTACTGTTCTTTTCAGGGAATGTTAAAAGTATCTCATTTATCATCACAGTCTGATGGCAATAGATAAAAAATTAAACTAAAGAGCACATATTAATATTCTATATAAATGGATTATTATTTTTATTGTGTACTGTGTTAAGAAAAGGAAAGATGAAGGAGGGAATATTTCTAAGAAATCATGTAATACACATTTTTATTGTCTTACAAGTAATTAATAATTTTCCATAGCAATTTAAATTTTCTTGTTAAAAATAATTAAAATTTTTGTTTGTTTCCTCTAAAGTATTCCTCAGAATACAATTAAGGCTTTGATTAGTACTGTTTTCTAACAAATGGCATCACTACCCAACAGATGGCATTTAAAAGATACATTTAATTTATAAGCTATGCGTGTTTGAAAGAAAAATTCCAGAGGAGCTCAATTTTATAAATAGTACATATAAATTACAAGATGAATTATTTTAAAAAAGTTTTGGGATAAAAATTATTATTATTATTTTTTTGGTGGAAGGAAGATAAAGAACAACCATTTTGAAGAATGTGATATAAAAACAGAAATGTAAAGCTTTGAGATATCCTGTCAGCTGTCAAATCAATTTATTCTAAGTTGTCAGCTTAATTTTTTAAGACATGAGTTAGTAAACTCCAATCTGATTAAACATATGTCTTTGGGCGAGACTATTTTAAGATCTCTGAATGTCTGAAAGTTTTAACAAAATCTAGTTGCTAACTTAGCATATGGCCTATACTAGAGAGACAACTCTTAGATTAGTATAAATTGTGAATTTGGTTCCAATGTTTTAGCAATGGAGAAGTGTCAGGACGCAAACTCGTATGAATTGGTTCTCTGTAAGCAGTTGTCTACTGTGCATATATCTCTTTTAAAGCACTTACCAGACCATACTTAATTATGCATATTGGTGGTTTTATTTTTTTACCATAAACTATTTTGAGAAGGTATAGTCGATTTTTGCTAAATGTTTGTTGAATGAATTAATTTAGTTTGCATCTTGGATATGTCTTTAAAATTTCCAATTTTATTCCATAGGATTTTAAGACAAATTTTTGTGCATATGAGTATAAAAATAAAGGGGTCTAGTGTATGACAATTGGGATGATGACAATTAAGAATCTTCCTTTAGGGCTTGACCAGGCGATGGGGCAGTGGATAGAGCGTTGGACTGGGATGCAGAGGATCCAGGTTCGAAACCCCAAGGTCGCTGGCTTGAGTGCGGGTTCATCTGGTTTGAGCAAAGCTCACCAGCTTGAGCCCAAGGTCACTGGCTTGAGCAAGGGGTCACTTGATCTGCTGTAGCCCCACGGTCAAGGCACATATGAGAAAGCAATCAATGAACTACTAAGGTGCCGCAATGAAGAACTGATGCTTCTCATCTCTCTCTCTGTCCATCTGTCCCTATCTATCCCTCTCTCTTACTCTCTCTCTGTCTGTGTCAAAAAAAAAAAAAAAAAAAAAAAAAGAAAAAGAAAAAAAGAAAAAAGATTCTTCCTTTAGGGTAGAATAAGCCTAATCAATTCTGCTTCCATGGAAAAAATGTAAAGGACCTTCTAGTATAAAGAAAGTAAATTGGTTTTAGACTTGAAACCTTTTAACAATTAGAGAATACAGTCACAATGTCTGCCATATTGACTGCTATCAGACACTGAGCTGAATGCCTTACTATCCTTACAACTCTGTGAAGATTTTGATAATCATAGATGTCAAGAGGATATGCCAAAGCACCAGGGCTAGTAAGTTGCTGAATTGGACCTCAATGGGATCTAAGTATCCCTCAGCCTTTCCCTGTTCATCACACAATGGTGACATCTACTCACTAAGCTGAAATATTGAGGAAGGTGTAATGATTTTGAATCCCTGCCTACAACACTTTTTTATTACTTGCTAAAATATATGTAAATTCTCATTATATTAAAGCATATATATGTGTATATGTGTATATAGATATATAGATATAGATAGCTATATGTATATATTATGCATTAGAGCAACAGAAGTTTTTTTTTTTTTTTTTTTTACAGAGACAGAGAGAGAGAGTCAGAGAGAGGGATAGACAGGGACAGACAGACAGGAACAGAGAGATGAGAAGCATCAATCATTAGCTTTTCGTTGCACGTTGCGACTTCTTAGTTGTTCATTGATTGCTTTCTCATATGTGCCTTGACCGTGGGCCTTCAGGAGACTGAGTAACCCCTTGCTGGAGCCAGCGACCCTGGGTCCAAGCTGGTGAGCTTTTACCCAAGCCAGATGAGCCTGTGCTCAAGCTGGCGACCTCGGGGTCTCAACCCTGGGTCCTTCCACATCCCAGTCCAATGCTCTATCCACTGCACCACCGCCTGGTCAGGCCAGAAGTATTTTTTAAATGAAGAACAATGAAATAAATTGGAAATGATTTAATTCTGAGAAGACTTTAGTGAGTGAGGAATTACAAAACCCAGCTCAATTACTAGAGCTACTGAAAGAATGAGGTGAATTACAGTGGCGGAGGTTCTGGCTGGAAATAAGAAACACCCTTCGATACCCTTGATTAAATAAAGAAGTATGGATTCACCTGCCACTGAACCTTGATGAACGGGTGTAAAACTCTCGTTACCGGCTTGAGAAAATTCCTTTCCTTCTGTGTGGGAGGAAAGACATTTAACTCTCCAAAGGTCTTGGGATTAGAAACGCCAAGTAGATTTCTCCAGTACTTAAAATTTCTAAACTAATCATGTAACAATGACCTAACGATAGAGATTCCTGGGTCTCTAAAGAAGTTGTACTTTAATATGTCCGGAAACCCTTTTAGTTTACAGTGTAAATTTCCCCCTTTTCTTCAGATTCGAATGCTATTCGGACCTGAATCTCTAACTAGATAACATAAGTGAGGTTTATTTTGCTGAGAGTATCTTCAATCCTACAAATGGTTTTATATTACTAAGAATCAAGCAAAGATTTTTTAGTGCTAAAAAACGTTATTTCATCAAATGGCTGATCAGATGAACAAAGTATAAGAGCATTTAAGTTTAGCATGGATCATTTTTGGGGAGGGGTTAATTTGATCCTTACTAAAATATAGTAAATTGCCCATGAACTTTTTGAAATCCATTCCAATTAGATAGCCTAGGTATCACAAAAAGTTTACAAGGCCCTTTAGATTAATCTTCCTTTGAAAGCAGTTAACTTTCTAACTCTAGAATGCAACCAATGCATTTTATCTTTAGGCACTTTTTAGAACTTAATCCAATTTCCCAAGAGAGGAGGGTAGACTGATTTAATGTATCTGACTCAGAATGGTTTTCAGTTCCATTAGAGATGCTCCCTTGGTTTGGGGAACACCTATTACAGTTTATTGATACATATTCGTTCCCATAAAGACTTGGTTTTATACTGCTTGTTCATAATTCGTAGCTATTATTCATAATGCAGTATTGAGCTCAAAAACATTTTTTTTTAAAGTCAGGTTTACTATATCTCTTTTCAAAAGTGGGGACCCAAAGTTGGCTGTCCCAAGCAAAATATAATTACTTTTAATGCAAAAAAAAGTTATTTATGATAACTTATATGAGTTAAAAATCTTTGAGAATAGAATTCAAAGCATGTCCCAATTATGCCTCACTTGTCTATAGTCAGATTTAGTAGACAAATATATGTTTTTAATACAAATCTTTTATTGGAGAATATTCTGAGAGAATGTCACTCAAAATGAATAAGGAAACATCAATACAGTCCTGGCTAAGTTGTGTAAAAGCAACCTATGGTCATATTTCCTGTTAATGGAGATTTAATATTTATTTTATTTAAATACATTTTTGTACTACAGAAGAAGAAACTGCATTTATGGCTGCTAGAAAGAGTGGGTCAAGATGATATATTTGATAACTTCTTGTCAATAAAAAATCAATTCTAGTAAATTTCAAGGCTATTTAAAATTTTAAAAAAACCCTTCCAAGTTTTAATGCAGTTTTAGAATTGTCCCCATTTCAAAGTTTCAACACATTAATGACCTAGCGCTTGTTATTTTTCTTAATTTTCCAGTCCTTCTGAGTAGATAGTTCTTTTTTATTCATTGAGTAACTTCAGTATTTTAAATAGCCGAATGAAAGTTATGTTTGCCTGTAATAAGTTCCCAAAGAAGAACCAGGATATTAACCTGATTTAATTTTATCTGAAAAAATATTATCTCATTATATTAACACTGATCACATGCTTAGATCTTTGACGGTAAACAAATTTAATTGAAATATGGGAAAAATTATTTATTTGTTAGTTAAACTATTTAGAGTTTAAACCACTTCTCTAGAGCATTTTACTGAAGAATATTAAAATCACATTATTTCTATGATTTGTTTACTCATTTAACTTTATTTATTTGTCAGTTTACCCTTCCAGTCTATCCTAAAGATCTTTTTATTTTTATTTTTTATTTTTTTTCATTTTTCCGAAGCTGGAAATGGGGAGGCAGTCAGACAGACTCCCTCATGCGCCCGACCGGGATCCACCTGGCATGCCCACCAGGGGGCGATGCTTTGCCCCTCTGGGGCGTCGCTCTGTTGTTTCCAGAGCCATTCTAGCGCCTGAGGCAGAGGCCACAGAGCCATCCCCAGCGCCCGGGCCATCTTTGCTCCAATGGAGCCTCGCTGCAGGAGGGGAAGAGAGAGACAGAGAGGAAGGAGAGGAGGAGGGGTGGAGAAGCAAATGGGCGCCTCTCCTGTGTGCCCTGGCCGGGAATCGAACCCGGGACTCCTGCACACCAGGCCGACGCTGTACCGCTGAGCCAACCGGCCAGGGCCCATCCTAAAGATCTTTACTGATCATATATCATGTGCTCATTCCTGAGGCTACAAAAATAAATACAATATTTTCCCAATTGTAATAGGACAAATAGTCCAATATGGTGGAGATACAGTTGAAAAAAGTAATTATAACACAATATGCTTAAGCTACACGCAAAGTGATAGGGTGCCTCAACTCGACAAATGTATCATATCATTAGAGTAAAGGAGAAAAGGGCTAAGGATTAGATAAGGCATTTTGAAGAATGAAATCTGCTGTTAGTCTCAGATAGCAAGGCTCACTATGAATTTGTTATAAAAGTATGTTATTGATACATAGAATAAAATAGAATATAGAACAGCTCACATCTATGCAAATGGTAAATGAAACAGTGTCAATGAAAAAGAGGGGAAGGAATAAACATATGAAAGATGCCCAACCTCAAAAATAATAAAATCTCAAACGAAAGAGAGGCGCTGAAAGTATGTTAGGATGTTAATTTTTAAAGTATGAAATAAGAACTCATTCATTGCTATTATGAGTGTGAAATTATTTAATTGTTTTAAAGAATGATTTGAGAGTACCTGATAAAGGTAACTCTCCATGATTACACTGTCGTGCCGGTACTTTAATCTTAAAAGTATAAATATGTGTCTAAGGAAATGTGCATGAATCATCATCATTACAGTTTGTAGCAGTGAAAATTGAGGCCACAAATATTCAGCAACAGAAAAAGTATCATTTTTTTTGTGTATAATATGCATACAATGAAATCCTGAGTATAAGTGAATGACTGAACAAACAACCACATGGAAATAGTAATAGGTAGAAAGAAATTCTTAATGATGATGGATATGTTTATAGCCAAGATAGTGGAGATGGTTTTATGTGTGTATACTTATTTCCAAATTCATCAGTTGTATATATTAAATACAGGTGTTTGTATATCAATTATAACTCAGCATAGTGATTAAAGAAAACAAAAAATAAGGCAAGTTCCAGAAGCATAGATTATTCTTGCATGAAATTAGAAGAACTACTCAAAACAACCTCATAGTATGTTGCTTAAAGATGTATACAATATGATGAAAAAAATTGAAGACATAAATAGGATGATAAACACCAAATGAATGAGAATGGTTACCACTCATGGAAAGGGGGATGAGGTAAGTAGGAAGGAATCTATCCTGGCTTTTATTATTTTGTAGTATTTTACCTCATATTATCAATGAAGTGGATACAGTGAATAAGAGTGTTATCTTATTCTCTCCATTTATACATCTGAAATATAGTACAATAAATAAAAAGTATCTTTCATTGTGAAAATGGAGAGAATGTAATGTAATTAAATGTATTAAATGTAATTTGAGGCAAAGTCTGATAAATAAAGTAGCCAAGATGTTTTGGGTATAAATAATTAAAAATGAGGCAAGATTTCAAAAAATTCTGTGTATATGTTTCTTATAAACTGGTCCTGAAGTTTCTTTAAATGTAGTTTTTGTAAAATGTTGAGAAATGGTTACATCATTATTAATACTGTGTGTAGCTTCTCAAGTTGACTTCTTTGAAGGGAACAAGGCTGGTCTGGATATATAAGATGCCCAAGTTCTAGTTTGTATGTTGAAAAGCTCAGCCTCCTTTCTTTATGCCAACATCTTGTAATGGAGATATTGATTCCACAAGAGAAGTCAGACAAATGTGGAAAATGCCTCTATATCATAGAAGAGCTCATCAAATTATTCAAAAAAATTTTTCTTGGAAATATTGAGATTACTCAGGGATGTCTCAGAAGAGACTTTTCAACTGCATTTGATGAAAAGCCTCACATAAGGACTATTTCATTTATCACTAGGCACTAGATGAACCAGCCAAGACTGAGAGTGTCTCCAAGGACAGCCCGTTAGACCTACCTCTGGAGGTAATGACTTCATATCACCCCTGCTTTTGATGTACCATCCCGAAACTCAATTCTAACTCAGTACCTGGTTTCAATTCTTCCAGTTTTGTTCCCCTGCACAGCTCAGGCAGCAAACTGAAGAGCTCTGTGCTACCATTGATAAGGTCTTACAGGATTCCTTGTCTATGGTAATGCCTTAGACTAGAATGTGCAATTCAAACATTTGCTTTGCTTCTCTTCATTTACCTCCACTTGAGTATGATGCGTCACAGGCTTGTCGTTTTTTATTTTCCAGCATTCTTCTGATTCTCCTTCAAGTTCCCTAAAGAGATTGTTGGGTCCTGACACTACCAAAGTATGTATATGTTTAATATAATTTACTGAACCATAAAAGATTCTATGTCGATGATTTTTAAGCTGCAAGTCAAAGCCCAGTAGTAAAGTGGGAAATTAATGTAGTGGATAGCACCCAGCATTTTTGTTTTTGGTAGCAAGCATCTTTCTAAAAATAGAGTAGTAAGAATTTAAAATATCAAACTCTATTCCAAGTAGTGTAGGAATTATTAAAATTTATTTCAATTTGTTTATATATACATATATAGTTATATGTGTACAGAGCTGCAAAGTAAATCTTTTCCTAACTATGGTCCAAGTTAAAAAAAAAACACTGAAAGCTAATATAATAGACTATGTTATATGTTGGTATTTTCAGAAGCTACATGGAAGTAACTGCGTGTACAGTGTATTGCCTATTCTCATCTCAAACCATATCTTCAATACTTACATAATTCACAGCCACTTAGAATTATAACAGTAGAAAATAAAATAGACAGAGGTAGCATTAGTCTAACAGCTTTAACACGAATATTATTTCTGGACTATTTTTTCTTTTGGTTGATGGAATCTATTTTACCGTTCTTTGATTCAGAGGGACAGAAGCTTGGATATTTTAGAGTGTCAGGATACTATAAAAGCATTTAATTGTTGAATTTACATAATTGAACATTTTCTTTTCATGAAGTAGCCATTTTCATTTGTTGGGATAAAATAGTACATTTTTCTAAATTTTTAAAAATGCTTAATACAGATCTCATCATCAAAATTTCAAAATGGTGGTGGTTTTTCTTTTATCAATAATTGTTAGTGTTTTTTATCAGCCTTATATACTCTCTCAGAATTAGTATAGTTTTTTATGTTCTTTTAAAATATTTGATACTGTGTGTATAAAGTAAGTTTTAAATGTAGAGAATGCTTATAATTAGAAGAGTAATCTTACTAATCAGTTGGAACATTATAGACAAATATCCATTAATAATGACACAGAAACCCAGTGATCATTAATTGTCAATATTAAAAAATTATATTTTAAGAGAGAAGACCTACAAATGAATAATTGTAGTTTCTGTGTTTATTAACTACTTAGGTGTATATTTCATGTCTTTTAATCTAAAAATATAAAACTTTGCTTTGCCAAAGAAACACTGTACTATGTAAAATTTAAAATATATTTTATTTGTTAAAGATATTAAAAATAACCTATATTATATTAACTATAATAGGAATAGAACTTGAATAGTAATTGGTGAATAATCATCTCTATTATTAATTTATTTAACAATTATTTAATGCTTACAGTGTTTAAAAATTATTCCAGGTCACTGTTATTATGGTAATTATTTTATTGACAAAGATTTATTTAGTGCCTACTATAGACCTGGCACCATGAGGCATTAGGCAGATAGTGTTGAACAAGGCAGAGTCACCAGGGAGGCATACTTTGGAGGTAGGGATCAGAAAGTAGAATTTAAGCTGATATCACAGATGGAAAGAAATCAACCATGGAAAAGTCAGGGAGAAGAGCTTTTCAGGCAGAGAAGTAGGCATATGCAAATTTTGTGAGGCAGGAAAGCTTAGTATATATAAAGATGAAGACAAGTGTGGTTGCAGCATAATGAGCTAGAGTGAACTGTGGGAAAATTAGGTTGAGAAAGTGTGATAGGGACATTGAAGACACTTATACGCCATGGCATGAAGTCTGAATTCCAATGAAACTAGGAAGACATAAAAATATGGAGGAAATAATATAAAACCATTGGAAAAGCTCACCATGGCCGCTGTGAGGAGGATATTGAGGTCAGAGGGGCAGTCATTGAAGCTGGCCTGGGTATGGTGGGTGCATATAGGGTGGTGTGGATTCTGGATTTGCTGCAGGTTTGGGTGTGAGTGTGAAGGAGAGAAGCATGAGTGAGCTCCAGGCTGCTTCCTTCAGCATAGATGACTGTGAAGAGGATGCAGTGTGGTAGAGGAAAAAGAGTTGATGTTTGGTTCGGACAGGACGACTTTGAGGACTTACACGTGTTTCAAGGAGGACTTAAACCTGTATGTCTGGAGGTAGTAGGAGAGATCTGGAGACAATCGCTCATGGATGTTGTGAGTGCCATGGACAGAGCTCCAAGCAGCAAAACTCTGAAGCTCTGGTGAAGGATGTAGAATGGGAACCTGCAAAGGAGAAAGAAGGAATCCATTGTAAAAAAATCAGAGTAGTGTGGTATCATGGAAGAGAATATTGAAGAGAATATAATTGAGGTGATGGCTGCCAAGAGGAAGAGAAAGATAAGGCTAGAGAAGTATTTACTAGATTTGACATATATTTTGAAACTATTGATATATTGCTGTTTCTTATGTGTTGGCATTCATTCTAATCTTTTTGTTTTTAATAACCTTCACTAGAATTTATAATCCTTTTGAATCTATGGTTGTAATATATGTAATTTTTAATTCAAGTTTTGTTAATATTTTATTTACTTTATATTTATGTTACTTTAAAAAATAAATTTCTATTTATTTTTATCTTTCTATACTCTCATTTAATTTTCTTTAGGACTACATTTCTGGGTATCACTTTCATACTCAATCTGAGATTATCTGGGACCTTAATTCACTTTTAATTATTAAAATTCTTATTATATTAATACTAATTTCTGCTATCTTATTTTATATTTTCTACTTACAATATTTTCTTTTTTTTTGCCTTTCAATATTTTGACATTTACTACTTTGAAATATTTGAAAATTTTACTTTATATTTTATTTATTTTTTTGTAAATAATTTAAAGTAAGAAGAGAGTGACTTTTTTTTTAAGATAGTATTTATTTCATTTTATATTTTTATTTAGAAAATTAACTTTAACAGGGTGATACTGATCAATAAGAGTACATAGGTTTCAGGTGAGCATTTCTATAGCATTTGAACTGTTGATTATATTGTATACCCATCACCCGAAGTCAAATCATTTTCCATCACCTTATCTTTGTCCCTCTTTGCACCCTTCTCCTCACTCCCCCCTCCGCATTCACTCGAGTCCCCGTCCCCCTTCCTCACTTTCCCTTCCCCCTGGCAACCACTTCACTTTTATCTCTGTTTATAAGTCTCAGTCTTATTTACTTTATATTGTAATTAGTTTTTATAGTTATTCATAAATTATTAAATACAATAATAATGTTTATTTACTATCAATTTTATTTTAAATTTGTAATGTTTTTATTTTTTATTAAATTTATTGAGGTGACATTGGTTACTAGAATCACAGAGGTTTTAAGTCTACATTTCTAGGATACATACATGATCTGTGCATTGCATTGTGTGCCCACCACCCCAAGTCAAACCATCTTCTGTCTCCAGATATTTGGCCCCCTTCGCACTTCCACACCCTTCCCTTTGGTCACCGCCATGTTGTTGTTTGTATCTATATGAGTTTCAGTTTTATATCCCACATATGCATGAAATCATATGGTTCTTACTTTTTCTGACTGACTTATTTCACTTAGCAAAATATTTTCAAGGCTCACCTATGTTTTTGCAAATGACTGTATTTTCTTTTCTTATGGTGAAGTGCTATTCCATTGTATATATGTATTATTAATTTTACAGCTCATAAATATTTTTTTTCCAAATTAGGTAAGTACCATAGAACTTTCACTTTCTTGTTTTTAATCTAGTTATAGACTCACATAGACATTTGTTAGTATTTTTTTTACTTTTATTTCTGAATTAGTATGACTATATTTTTATTAATCTCTTTATTTTGATACTTATTCTTTATTTAGATCCTTATTTCTCACAAATTTATAGCTTTCTCTAGGATTTACTTTTTTTCTGTTAGAATTTTGCTAAAAGTCTTATTGTGTTGTCTTTTTTTCCCCATTTATTTAAATTACAGTTTTTTTTAATTACAGTTTTTATTGACATAAAATTATAGATATTTTCTCTTCAACACTTTTTACTACAGGTTCTTTTACTTCAACAACATTCTTTTTTTCTTTTTTTGTGACATAGATGGAGAGAGACAGAGAAACAGATAGGACAGACAGACAGGAAGGGAGAGAGATGAGAAGCATCAATCATTAGTTTTTTGTTGTGGCACCTTAGTTGTTCATTGATTGCTTTCTCATATGTGCCTTGCCGGGGGATGGGGGTGGAGGGGCTACAGCAGACCGAGTAACCCCTTGCTCAAGCCAGAGACCTTGGGTCCAAGCTGGTGAAACTTGCTTAAACCAGATGAGCCTATGCTCAAGCTGGCGACCTCGGGGTTTCAAACCCGGGTCCTCCGAGTCCCAGTAGGGCACTCCATCCACTGCACCATGGCCGGGACAACATTCTTGTAAAGTATTTTGTCAGCATGGTATTTTTCCTCTGTTATAGAGTGATCATTTGCAGAGTGGTACTGTAATCTTTTAGTATTTTACCTTTATCTATGAAGTGACTGATTTTTTTTTTATAATGTGTCTAGATGTGTATATATATATATATTTTCTCTTATTTATCTGGATTGGCACTCTCTTTGACCTTTCATTTGAAGTCTTAAATTTTTTTCTTGCCCTTATATTCAGGATATGTTATAGCCATTTTTTTCAAATGTTTCTTTCCTGCTGGGACTCTTAAAGTACTCATGTTGCCACTTTTGCTTCTGTATTCCATATCTGTTTATCTTTATATATTTCTTCTATTTATTGCTTTCTAGTCCCTTTTAGAGAATTCCTTGATCTGATATTCTAGTTTTAGAATTTGTTCACCATCTATTGGTTCCTCCGTGCCTATATAAAGTACTATTTTTTCTAGCTTATAATTCTTTTATTTCAAATTAGGCTTATTGAGGTATGACTTATTCACTTAAAATTGATCTTTTCAGTGTACAGTTCTATGACTGTACACTGAAAAAATCTGACAAAGCACAAAGTATGTGACCTCTCCCTCATCCAAGATACAAAACTCTTCCATCAAATAAAGAAGTTCCCTTCTATTCCTTTGTGGTATATCCCTCTCTCCAACTCAAGTACTGGGCAACCACTGATCTTTTCTCTGTCTCTAGACTTTTGCTTTTTAAAATGTCATATAAATAAATTATGCAATATATAATCTCTTGAGCCTGACTCTTTATACTTAGTAGAAGGCAGTTGAGTTGACTATTCATATTTTTGTATGTATTAATAGTTCATTTCTTTTATTGCAGAGTAACATTACATTATATAGTTGTACCATTCATTTACTATTCACCAGTTGATGGACATTTGGGTTATTTCTAATTTGGGGATATTACTAATGGAGATGCTAAAAACATTTGCAAACCAGACTTTGTATGTACATATGCTTTTATTTCTTTGGGTAAAGACCTTCAAGTGAAATGGCTGGACCATTGTTTTTCTTTTGTAGTATTTCCATTTTTCAGATGTTTTATTAGTTTTCCATGAAAACTCAAATTTCTCTGGGCATATCAGCTAGCATGGCTGTATGTATGCCTGATCCCTGGGATGGCACATACTAAATTCTAGATCCAAGATTTCCAAATTCTGTTTGTTTGTTTTTGTTTTCATTTATTTATTTATTTATTTATTTTTTTTGTGAGCAGGAGGTGCATATGTCTCAGAATATAGCAACTCCATAATATCAACAATTTCTCATTGGCCACTTTCTCCCTGCCTCAGTGATGCTGTCCCTCACCTTAGCCTTAGATTTCTAATAAATATCTTAAAAATGAAATCTAGATTTTCTCTGACAAAAACTCTTCCATATCCTGCCTTCCCTTCTCCATTGATAGGACTAAATTTTTTTTTATTACTCAAAGCCAGAAACTTTGGTGTCAAATTTTATTGTTCTCGTTCACTCACATTCAACATCTTTGGTTTTAGAAATCCTGTTGCCGTTCATTCATCATACATGTAAAGTATGATTATTTCATACGTTATACACTGCTGAGCTATCATCATGTTTCTCTGGGTAGTACAATAATACCCTTTCTCCTATACCCATGTCTCACTGTAATTTATTCTGAATACATCAAACAGAAGGAGTCTTTTAAAGAGTAAGTGAAATTATGATTCCCCTCTGCTTAAAACCAGCAGTGCCTCCAGAGTTCTGTCCTGGTATAAGCCAAAGTCCTTACAAGGCCCTGGGAGGGTCTCTGTGACCTGGCCTTCCAACACTTTCACTCTGTGTTCTCCAACTTCCCGTTCCCGGCTTCCCCCCAGTCCTGCCCACCTCCGTGCTGGGCCTGGAATCCGCCATGCTCCTGCCTTAGCACATTTAGTTCTCCTCAATCAACTCTATCACTTTTTATAATTTTTAGTTCCCTGTGAAGGTTCGTAAGCTTAACTTTTACCTCAGACAATATGGTGAAGTATGGATGTTTTCAGTCTGGTTTTAGGAAAACAAATTTCTGGATTCTTTGTGGGTCTTTTCTTCATTTATTTTTGCTGCTCATTCGCATTTACATTCTTTTTTTTTTTTTTAAGTTTGATTGTGTGCTGGATATTTTACTTGAAAATTTATTTATAGAAATTATGTGATGCCTCAGGTGATATTATCTTCCTATAGAGAGTTTATTCTTTGCTTCTCTCAGACACCAGGAACCCTAGCCAAAAGGGATTCCCTTAATTTAATCTAGGGTTTGGAGGAGATTTTGTTCTAAACAATTATTTTTAGATGATTTGAGGCCAGGCTGAATCCCCTGAGATCTTCTGGATCACTCTCAGTCCTGGGCCTCAATCTATTCCTGGCTCTGGAGACTGTCTTTTATCTCGCTACACCTCTGAGAGTGTCAGAAGTTCGCACCAGCTTCTCAGGCAACTTAACATTATTTGCAAACACTTCCCCAAGGCAAAAGCAGATCTCAAATACCTGACTCCTCTCTTCAACTTCCCAAATTCTTCACCCTTATTAGCTTATCAGTTTTTTCTTTAAAATATTTCCCAATATTTTGCTCTACTTTGTTATTATCTATTATGGTAGAATTGCTTTGAGTTCCCTAGCCACTGTCTCAAAGGTGGAAATTCCTATAAGAACATGCACATGTTCCATCTTGTTGGAATGCTTTTTATCTCAATATCTGCATAACCAACTTTCTCACCTCCTTCAAATTTTTGCTCAAATGTCACCTTCTCTAGATTGACGATACTATTTAAAATTGTAAACCCTCAGTGCTCTTGACTTTCCTCTTTCTTTAATTAATATTTGGGTGGTTGTGTATATGTGTGTGTGTGTGCACATATACACACATATATGCATACACACAAAGATACATACAGACACATATACACATACATATGTATACATGTATGTGTGTGTGTGTGGCTGAAGCAAACAAGCTTTCTGTTGGAAGAATACGCTACCTCAGGCTTCAAGTTATTTCTATTCTTCCTTTTTATTGAGTTTTTCACCTTCTAACATAAGATGTAATTTACTTATTTATTATTTTATTGTTTCTTTCCTGCTGAATTGTAAGCTCCCAAGGGCAGGATATCTTTGTCTCTTTTGTTTGCTGATAAGACTAAAGTATGCAGAACAGTTCCTGGCATAGAATAGATACATAATAATACTTGTTGAATAGATGAATGAACTAAATAGCCATTTTATCTCAGAAATGGGAAAAATGAGTCTATAAGAAAAATTGGGGGCCCACCAGGGATTACTGAATGACCATTTGAAGTTGATCACTGGGGAACAATTTTATTTTCATTTTCTGTTGCATGAAGTTTTAGAACTGTTTCTATATATTTATGCATCTCTGATTCCAAATCTGAAATCTATTTTTTGGTGCATGCTCCAGTTTTTATGCAATTTTAATTTATTTTTGTTACTGTTAATGGCATGCATTGGTTTTTAAATTGGAGTTAAAAGACAATGACTCTTGGATTGAACATAACCACAAAGCAATTCATGTTTTACGAACATCACTTTTACATAATTGTAGTTGTTTTTAAATGTAAAAAATTATTATTTGATAAAAACACCCTCTTATTTTGTTTTAAGATTGAATCATGGCTTCTTGAGTAGATGTAAATGTAAGATTAGTCCTGATACCTTCTGTTATATATGTGGCTGTTACACAATTCAACATCAAAGGTACAATATTTCATCATTTGTGACACATGCATATATTGCCTATTATCAAGTTCCCCTTGGCGATCAAGACAAGAATTGGGCTCCTCATATTGTGTGTCATAATTGTGAGAAAATGCTTCGTGACTGGACAAGAGGAAAACGCAAAGGATTGCCTTTTTGTATTCCCATGGTTTGACGTGAACCTAAGGACCACAGTAGTGACTGTTATTTCTGTCTGATCCATACAAAGGGCATTGGCAAGAAAAAACAGCATATGATCGAATATCCTAATATTCCTTCAGCAAGACAACCTATCCCACACTCTGAGACACTCCCGGTTCCAGTTTTCAATGGTTTTATTTCTTCTAAGGATGAAGAAAGTGAACATGGTGATCAAGTGTATTTTGATAAGATGCATGAGGAAATGGTTGTAGAATCTGAAGGGTCTTCTTCTGATGCCAAGTAGTCATTAACTCTTCAGCAGTTTAGCCAACCCAAATTGAATGACTTAGTAAGAATGACACAAAAATTGTCCTTGACTTTCTGAAGTATGAGGAGCATAACTGGATCATTTGTGTGGATCTCAAAATGGTAAATTTCCTGCTAGGACAACAGAGAGGTTTCACAAAGAATCCTTGCTTTCTATGTTTCTGGGACAGCTGAGCTCAGGAGAAACACTGGACACAGGAGTGGCCGAAATGTGAAGCGCTGCAAGTAGGGATGCAAAATATTGTGAATGAACCTGTAGTTAATCGAGATAGGATCATTTTTCCCCCACTTCACATCAAACTTGGCTTAATGAAGCAGTTTGTTCAGGCTTTGAATAGAGAAAGTGAATGCTTTCAACATACTATTTCTGCTTTTCCTGCCTTGTCTTTTGAGAAGATAAAAGCAGGTGTATTCGATGGACCTCAAATTCGAACCCTCATATGTGACAAAGAATTTGCCAGGAAGATGAATAAGGAGGAGAAAGCAGTATGACAGTCTTTTGTGGCAGTTACAAAAAACTTCCTTAGCAACAAAAAAGCAGAAAACTATGAACTTCTGGTTGGATGCTGTTGGCTTTCTGCGACATTGGATGTAACATGAGTGTTAAGATTCACTTCCTGAACAGTCACCTTGATAAGTTTCCCGAAAATCTTGGAGCTGTTAGTGATAAGCAGACTACTGATGGGGCATCAAACAAAATTGTCCTCAACAAGTACACAAATGCAAGAGCTACAAACGCAAAGTTTTGCCTGAATAGAATTTAAATAAGTTTTGCGCGAATTTTACGATTAGAATAAGTGTTCTATTTTGAAATTGTAGAAAAATTCTGATGCAATCATATCTTTTAGTGTATTAGTATATTTACTGAATTATATGTTATTATATTTTCACAAAGATGATGCCCAAGAAGACATTCTACTTCATTATGTTAAACTAAATGTTGAAAATTTTACAATAAGATGAAAACCTAAAATCTTGAATTGCAAAAAAACTGTAGCTCACAGAGAAAAACTAATGTCAGATTTGAGAAAAGCACACTTGAGTTAGATAAGAACAAGTGTTTTTGTGGATGCAACAAAAATTGTGTTCCCCAGTGTATTGTTAATTTATAATAAAATCAATTAGCTTGATTAAAAGAATTTACCCAGTAATATTTTGCTTCTCAGGTACAATTTTAGAGAAAATGGATGATAAGGTCTATCCAGGTTTTGTGTGTGTTTGTGGGAGGGCTTTATGAAAGAGAGAGGCAAGAAAAATTAAGCTATAAAATGACTGAGAATATGCAATATATGTAAGCTATGTCAGTAATAAAGCCTGAATGGAGCTGGTATAGGTCAATGATTTTGAAGTGTCAGTGAGGCTGAAGCTGAAGAAATGTTATATTAATGATATTTAGGAAATGAATATGGTGGCTAGGAGGTAGAATTCTGAGAGTAGGATGTTGGAAATTGAAATTTTAGAAGCTTCCCACTGTATTTGTGAAGGCAGAGTACAACAATGGTCCTGGAAGTAAATGATTGAAATGGAGTGGGTGAGAAGATCTTTGGGATGGAACAGCTTAAAGAATGGAGAGTACAGAGACTTCTATGTGAATTTTGACACAGCCAAAAATTATGTAGAAACTATTATAATTTGTGAATGAACATCATCAGTAAATAAGAGAAAATTTACCAGAGAGCTGATAAAGAACAGCAATGAAAAAAAAATAATAAAGTGATACAGTTTAATAAAATGATTTTTAAAGAAACAAGAAATTTTGTATAGAAAAGAGGGAGTGATGGTTAGGACCGTGGTGGCGAACCTTTTTATAGAAAGCACCCACTTTTGCAGTGCTGGTCATCCTGGTCCCTCCCGCCCACTAGTGGGCATTCCAGCTTTCATGGTAGGCAGTAGAGGAGCAACCAAACAGCGCCGCAATTGGCCCACCATGAAAGCTGTAACTCCCGCTAGTGGGCGGGAGGGACCAGGTTGACCAGCACTGCAAAAGTGGGTGGTTTTTGTAAAAAGGTTCGCCATCATGGGGTTAGGAAGTCTTATTAAGAAAAAATGAGTGAAAACTTATCTCAGAAGTTAAATCCTTTAGTATTTTTTGATTACTTTAGTATTTAATTATTTTTATTTTTATATAGGCATCTACATCTCTTCCAAGAGCAGCTGGTCGAGAAACCAAATATGTAAGTCCCTTCATAATTATACTTACTGCTTTTTTAATGGGTACATGTGTATGCTTTGGAGGCAACTCAATTATACAGTCGTTTAAGTTGAATTAGTTGATTTTTTTCATAAGTGGATAGGATAGTATGATCAACCCAGATGTGGAAAATCAGGTTATGTCAGGTAAGTTTATTGAATAAATGCCTTCTTAAGAGAGGTCTAGTTTGATTAATTTTTCTAGGTAAAGCAGAACTTCAACACCTGTCTTTCTAATTATCAAAGCTTAGATGACATTCTCATTTCTGTAATAGTTTATTGTGGTTATTATACAATTGCTCATATATTTGAAACTTTGATCTATTTTGAATAGGCTTGACAATTTAGTTGATTTTGACTAGTTTGTTACTTTCTTGCATTTAAATTATTTTCAAATAAGCCTTTTTCCACTTATGAGCAAAAATAGATTAATAATGAGTGTATAACTACAAACTCATACATTTGATTCAGTTATTTATGGGGAGCTGGTCCTGAATGTTGTAGATGCACACCCATGGCCTCACCCCATCATTACACTTTACCTAGTAATTCTATCACTGGCCAACTTCTGTGTCTGCCCAAACAAATTATGGTAGAAACAAGATTGTTTCTTAAATAAATGTTTAGTTTTAACTTAATACAAACCATTAAACTATTTATTTATTATTTTTTATAAGTGACAGGAAGGGAGACAGTGAGGCAGATTCCTGTATGTGCCCCAGCCGGAATCTACCCGCAATCCCATCTGGGGCCAATGATCGAGTACTGAGTTATATTTAGTGCTTGAGGCTGATATGCACCAATGAAGCACGTGAACCAATCGAGCAACTGGCTGTGGTAGGGGAAGAGGGAGAGAAGGGGGAAAGGGAGAGAGGGAGATGCAGATGGTCATTTCTTCTGTGTGCCCTGAATTGGAATAGAACCCAGAACATTTATATGTGGGGCTGATGCTCTATCTATTGTAGCCACCAGCCAGGGCCTATTTATTTTCTTATATATTGCTTTTCTAATATATAGTTTTTATCATCATTATGTATAAATAGTTATTAAATTTATATTCTGTGACATATATTTTTGGCAATTGATAAATTTATGCCTTCATTTGAATCTCTGTAAGGTAAGAAAATGGGTGAAACTACTGAATTTTATCACATTCAGGAAATGATGTGTAGAGGACTTAGGTAGGAACACTGCTTAGATCATTTTCTAGAAGTTTATACTGTTACTTTTTGTTATTATTGGAAATCGTTTGGAGTAATACTTAAAAGACTAGAGGCATTTAGTTGGCTTTATTCAAGTTTACATCATAGTGTTGCTGCTTAGCAACTAATCCTGGAAAGTCACGTAATGTCTCTGTGCCTTATTTTTTTCATATATAATACTAGGATACTAATAACCTTATTTGACTGATGTATGTGTTAGGTTGGTTAATGTATGAAAAGTCCTTAATGTAGTTCTGACATACAGGAATCACCTAATAAATAATAGTTCTTCTTTTTCTTCCTCTTTTCCCCCTTGCTTTCCCTTTCTCCCTTCCTCCTCCTTCTCTTCTCCCTATCTACCTCGGAAAGACTAGAAGCATCATTATTTAGCTGAATTCCTTTATTCTTCCATTGGGTACAAGAAAAGAAAGTATTCTAAAGATGTTTTTTTCTTTTCTTTTTTTAAGTGAGAGGCTTGGGGGAAGAGAAATAAACTCCCACATGTACCCTGACTGGGGTCCACCCGACAAACTTTGTCTGGGGCTGATGCTCTACCCATCTGGGGCCACTGTGCTGTTGCTTGGCAACCAAGCTATTTCAGCACCTGAAACAAGGCCATGGAGCCATCCTCAGCACACGGAGCCAACTTGCTCAAACCATTTAAGCTATGGCTTCAGGAGGTGAAGAGAGAGAGAGCAAGGGAGGGGGAGGGGAGAGGTAGAGAAGCAGTTGGTTGCTTCTCCTATGTGCCCTGACTGGGAATTGAACCTGGTGCTTCCACACGTCAGGCCGACACTCTACTGCTGAGCCAACTGACCAGGGCCCTATAGCTGTTTCTATACTTTGTGTGACTAATATATTCTAACTGCTCAAAAAAATTAGGGGATCAGGAAAGTGCAGATACTCCAGTACTTTCAGCCTTTTGTATAGTGCATTTTCACCAATAAATAAAAGTTGGTTTTGCATCTCATTTGCATAATCAAACAACTTTCTTTGACTTGTTGTTTGCTTTTCTGATGTTCTTGTTTAATAAAAAAAATCAAATGCTTCTTTTTTTATCACTTCATATTTACTTTGATATTTCCCCTAATTTTTGTGAGCAGTATATAAGAGCCAGACCTGGGAAAAAGTAGCTAGAATTTTTTCACTCTCCTATCTTTCTTTCTCATCTACTACTTTTTATCAAAGTGCCTCTAATTTAGACTCATTTACAATAAGGTATAGAGGGCTGATGCCTCCTCCTATCTCTCCCTAGGGTTAGTTAATTTGATAGGAATTAGAATACTCTAGAGGAGCTGATTCAATCTCTATAGTTATTATTTCTAATTTTTCTTCTTTAATCAGTTTTCAGACTTAAAGGTAGTTAACATTTGCCTCAAACTTTGTAAGAGCATTTGAGTCACTCAAAGTTTACACTGAATCATCAAACAGATTTAATATAAACCAGAAAAGATACAAACTCTAATTTATATAAGATTCTTGACTTTGATTTAATTTTTTTTTTTTTTAGTGAGAAGTTTGCGTTGTACTTTCTCTTACAATATTGCATTTGAATTGCTGTTTGTGACACCTAAAATATGTTCATGTTTTTTGGAAGACTGTGAGAGATAATTTTCTGGTGACAGCTCAAAACCAGTTCTTTGGTGCCAACTCGTCAATGTCACACTGTGCGTATTTGGCTGCAGTTATTACAGTTACTAAGTGGTGTCTGATACATTTGTCAATCTGAGAGGTCTATGGACTTTAACATTTTAATATTTCATCTTTTTTCAAAACTTTGAAGAAAGTAGGCATCTTTATAGTATATACCTGCTGGGACTTGATGTGCCATTGGCTTTGTAGAGATTCTTAGATTAGACTCAAAGCAGGGATCACACAAACTGCCAACTCTTGTACCACAGAGGAAGAAAAGGGAAGATTTAAATTAGATTAAAAAAAAAGTTTTGTTATACTTGAGGATTTCCTTAACAGATTAGCACAGACCATTCAAATCCCTATTTCTGGGTGCTCTTTAATGAATGATATGTAATTTATAAATCATGACTAGTAGAAACTCTAGTGAGTATTTTCTAGCTCCAATACAATGTTCAATGATCTGGCAAATATTTTTTGTGTGTCTGCCATGTCCCAGTACTTACGGAGAAGTCACTGGGATGAGATTGATGAACACAACTACAAGGGTCCCATTTCTGAAGCTTACAAAGAGACAGACAATAAATAATTAAAATAGTCAATGAGCAAGATAGTTTCTTATAGAAAGTAGAGGAGAGCTGGTGAGAGAACTGGCGGATGTTAAAACAAACTTATAAAGATGCTAATTTTCAATGTATCAATATGTCCATTGGATTTCCAAATTTCCTAGGATGATTATAAATGGTTTCATTAAATAACGACTAATTATATGACTAATTCCTAATTATGGGGCCTTTGGTGAAAGGCTGACTTTTCTCTATTAAATAAAGACAAGAAAACCAATGCAAGACAATTAGTATCCTCTTCTTATTCTTTATTGTGCATACTGTTACATGTCCCATAGTGTTTTATAGGGTGACCCAGAAGCAATAAAATTACCATCAACTCAGAATAATTAAAATAAGGGTTTTCTATGATTCATGGTGTACATGAATTGTAGGTTATTTTAGAGTACAGTTGATCCTTGAACAAAACAGGCTTCAATTGAACTGGTCTACTTATACTCCAATAAATAATATAAGTATATTTTCTCTTCCTTATGATTTTCTTAATAACATTTTTCTATACTTTATTATGAGGATACTATATATAATACATATAAATAACATATGAAATATGTTTTAATTGATTGATTAAGTTATCTGGAAGGCTTTCTGTCAATAGTAAGCTATTAGTAATTAAGTTTGGGAGGAGTCTAAAGTTATTTGAGGATTTTTTTGTGTGTGTGGTAGAAACAGGGAGAGTCAGAGAGAGGAACAAATAGGGACAGGAAGACAGGAAAGAAGAGAGATGAGAAACATCAATTCTTTGTTGCAGTTCCTTAGTTGTTCATTGATTGATTTCTCATATATGCCCTGACTGGGGGGTTACAGCAGGCCAAGTGACCCCTTGCTCAAGCCAGCGACCTTGAGTCCAAGCTGGTGAGCCTTGCTCAAACCAGATGAGCCCGCGCTCAAGCTGGCGACCTCAAGGTCTCGAACCTGGGTCCTCCACATCCCAGTCCAATTCTCTATCCACTGCACCACCTCCTGGTCATGTATTTGTGGATTTTTTAATGGTGTTGGATCAGCATTCCTAACTCCCACATTGTTCAATGGTCAACTGTGATTTAATCTAAGTTCTCTTAAAAGTAATAGAATTTAAATAAGTCTTATGACATGTTGAATAATCTCCACAGGTGACTTTTGTGATTGATTATATTAATCATCAATATTTTATTGCATTATTTTTAACAGATGCCAAATTCAACAATGAGAACTAATGTTTTAAATTTTTACCTTTCGAATAAAGTTTATCTAATTTAACCTTACATCAATCCTATGAGGTGGATTTTATTAATACAAAATATACATTTTATAGAGGAAGTGACCAAAAGTCAGAAGTCACAGTAGGCAAAACCAACCCAGGTAGTCCACATACCGAAGCCCTTGTCATTAATACTATTGTAAACCTACATAAGCTGGAAATAGTTGTCTTCCTTAAATATTTTATCTATAAGTATTTATTCTCTGGGTCTAACATATTTCTTCATGCCCAATAACCTTCAGTCTAATTTTGAATGATAATTTAGTATCTGGTGTCACATAGTGATAATGTTTTACTATATTTCAAGTGTTTTAAATCACTTGCTTATATGTAAATTAACTCATAATGTATCAGCTAATGTATGAGTGATTATTTCTGATGACAGTAATTTTTAAAGAGTTTCTTTCCCTCTATGTAAAGGAATTAACTTTCTATTTGAATTTTTATTTCATTCTCTTCTAACTCTATCATCTTTGGAAGTCAATATTTTTTTCTTCATTATACTTATTTTTGTAAATGTTTATTATTTTTTGTTAACTACTACCAGTTTAAATTAATTTTATTCATTTAGTAGTTCAAAACCATAGTATACTCTTAATAAAGACCAACCTCAGAAAATAAGGAAAGTTATTTATGCCTATTTCTAATTTATAAAAAAAAGCCTTCGTTGGAATCACATGCTATTGATAACAACTTATATTACAAACTGTCTACATTTCATGGGTGATTTTTAAATGCCAGAGAAATAACAGAGACAGATTTATGAATATTATATAGTGTACAGGTAAGATCTCATTTTAATGAACTTAAGGGACAAAAAATGTTATAATTGCATACATATTGCTCTCAAATTATCACAACATATTAAAACGTGTCAAACTTTATTAAAAATAGTCCCTACTATTTTCAAATAAAGGTCATTGTTTCTAATTTAGCCTGCTCACAAACTCCTCTTGCTGCTAGCTTTGAAAGTATTGCTAGGCTGGAATGTTTCAGAAGTGATGTGCACTAATGTAGTCATAGGTCTCAGGCTAAGAAGTGACTCAAATCCAATCCACTTAAATCCAGATCTGGGTTCAAATCCGCTTCTGTAGGATATAACCAGAGATATGATGAGCTACATGAATAGTTGTAAACAGTGTAAACAACAAATTCTACTCTACTGATCAGTCTTATTTCTTTTTTTCATTGTGTGGAAATATTCCTAAGGAATGCTCATGTGAAAAGAGTCGAGGAAGGGATGGAACATAATTATATGGGTTCTCCTAGATTAGGAGGAAGAGAAAGGATTTACTGCAATATAACTATGTGGGTTCTGCTAGATAAGGAGGAAGAGAAAGGATTTAATTGAGACATCCTTTATGCCTTATATCATTATCATCATTATTTCAAACTTCAAGCATGATGGCACCACAATCTAGGCTATAGAATATAGCTTATGGGATATGGTCTCACAGAAGTGCCATTCATCTCTAATGTGGTTCTACATAGTCATGAACAGACATAAATGACTAAAAAGTTAGGGTTGTTCAAGTCCAAGTTCAAATTCATTTTCAGGTAGATCAAGTGTCTTCTCTACGTTAGTGTGGTTGACTGATTGGCAGTTGTCCCTATACAGTAACCTCCTCCCTGCACTGACTGCTCCAGTCTCAACTCTCCAAATGACATTTCCTCACTTGTGGAAAATTAAACACTACAATTTTGGTAACATAACTATTGCCACGACATTTAATAAATATCATTGACCTGTATTAAGCAAGTGAAGAGTAGCTTCTTAAAAGGTTTGACACGATTTGGTTTTTTGAAAAAATATGGCTTATATTTATGATAATACTCATAAGCTAATAATTTCTTTTCTTTGGTAAAGGATCTACAGTGCTTTATAGATACTTACTTCAACCCGCGCTTTACACTAAATTCTGTCCTTTCTCCAGAGACAGTTTCTTGTGATAGTGATATGAAGTTCATTACATTAGATGAAATTAAATGTACTGGGGATGTGTGAAGCATCTTATTGTCATGTCATAGTCATCAGTGAAGAAATTTGGAGACTTTTGGAGACTGAATACAAAGTTATTTAGGTTTTTCCCTAATTTAATTAACATGCTTTCTTGAGCATTTTGTCTTTTCCCTATACTACTTTGGCATTATTTAGCACTATGGACTGATAAATGTTAGCAATATCGTTAAATTGTATAAATACTTTATTTTTAATGTGTAACCTCTTCTTTGCTGTAATTACTGAGATAAAAACTTATGTATGTTGTAGTGAAGATGCATTTAATTCAGTATATTACACAGTAGTTATTAATTTAACTTAGGACATTCATAGAGAATTCTCTCATTACTGCAGTAATGTTAAATTAAAGGGAGAAATTAAGATTTTAAAAAGAATTATTACTCCAATTATATTATGAGGTTAAGAACAAAACTCTAGGTGAACAGGAAGAACACTGTTGCAGGAGGAAATGGGATTCCTCCAGTGTCTCAGGAAATGCATCTCAGAGATGCACACAAAGGAGGATTTGAGGTGTGGGGGCAAGATCTATTGGAGTGAAAACAAAAGAAGGGCTTGGATGACATCTCATCTACAACCAGGTGGCTCAGCTCCATCTTGTTGCCGAAGAAATCCAGCTTCTGGAGCCACTTGTCTGCACTTGTCCCCACCAAGCCCAGGAGGGGGGCTGGGACCCGGAGTGGCCTGCCGTTTGCTCAGCATCTGCAGGTCCAGTAGTCCAGCACTGTCTCTGCTCCCATCTGGTCCCCAGTCAGCAGGGCTGCACTTTAGCCTGCGGTACCTGAAGAGAGAGAGCCTGACACCTATGCCTTTGTTAACCTTTGGTTATATTTTGCGAGAGTTTAGGAGAAAGCAGGCTTTCTTGCAAACTATCCAATGCCTTTTCTGGATCGGGGGTTTTGTGTTCTTATCCTATCCAATCTTGCCCTGGGTGTTTCTCCTTCCCTTTATGCTCACCATTTTTGCTCCCCTGAGCCGTCATCAAGGCTTCTACTGCACATGCCTCACCGGAGGAATTTTTCTCTCACTGTTTATCCCTCCCTCCCAGGCTGTTAATATGGAGGAACAGTCCCATTGCTCCCTGGGGAGATGGAAAAACTAGTCTTTCTTGCCTACTTGGAGATTAGCGTCTGTTTGACTAAGGATGTGGCTGTTCCCTGGAGCGTCAGTGTAGCTGCCCTGTCCTAGTTAATTTGGTTTAATGAGACGTCTGGTTCCCTTCCTTTTTTGTTGACATCTACCTAGCTGCCTACTATAACAACATTGTGATGTGCATTCTGAAGGACAACTTCATGCAGCACAGAATAGTCATAAACCTCAGCGCACACTAATCTGATCTCCAGCAATTACCGATGGAAACACTTAGCTAAGACATCCTGCTGCTGCAGAGCAACTAGGATGGGCAGCAAGCAGTGACAGTCAAGAATGGAATGTCTTTAAATGCAGATAATAAACAATGTTGGTCAGAGTGTGGGAAGAACTGCAGAGGCCTCATCATTCACTATGTTTGGTGATTCACACGCCTATATACTTGACAATACCATAAGAACCACTAAGTTTTCAATTCTTGGTGTATTTCATTTCTCAGAGAGTAAAGGGCATATTGACACATCTATAATCAACTCTGAAAATGTTTGCAGTTTTAAGAAGAACAAAAATATTTAGGAACACAACCTTATTACATTTTGACTAAGTATAGTTATAATTTTGCATCTAGATGTTGGCGATCTTCCATGAAAGTTGAAGGTTTAGCTGATGTGGGAACTCAGTCTCCCATTTAAATGCAGCAATGCTTGATAAAAACATATCTATTAAAATACACATATGTATATGAGAAACAGCCTAAAAGAAACAAAGAGAAATCTCTGAGTGCCGGAAATGAGGTGGGAGCTCCAAGTGAGAGAGTTAAGATGAACACTCTGATGGAATGCAGGTACTTCAGAAGCCAGGTGCTAGAAGCCAGGAGCTTAGATATTAACTATGGCTACCTAACAAGTCTAAGCCCTATAAAGGAATTCTTCGTGTCCTTTTCGGAGCCTAGAAGGCCACGTTGAACATAACATATGAAACAGAAAATGATAAATCCATCTATTATTTTTACCCTACACTCTTGGTTAGTAAAATAGACATATGTGAAAAAAGGTTATAAACCTGTGAAACTGAAAGATGTGGTGGTATCTCACCCTTGAAGTTTAGAAATGTCAAAGTGATAAAACAAAATGGAAGCAGGTTTAGAAGCAGTAAAACTACTAGGGCCCCAACAAGGGTGAATTTGAAATGTATTGTAGAGATGGTTTCCTAACCCAGAGCCTCTTAGACACCTACAGAAATCATCACCAGACTGAAGACAAGCTAAGAAGAAAGGCCATATAGTGAGTAAAAATTATCACAGAGGAGAGGCATGAGGGCTAGTCAGCAGGTATGAGAAATAGGAGATTTAGCAATGAGGGACTATATAGAACTCTGGTAAGAAGTTATAAATATATTAAAAATATTAAAATAATTAACAAGAGTTATAGTTACCATAAGAGCAGATTTTAAACTGAATCAAATAGAACTCCTACAAGTTAAAAATAATTTCATTACATATTATATATGTGCCACTGAAGTGAGCACGAAATTCATTAGATATAAAATTCAATTGTCATGTTAAACATACCAGTGTACAATTGAAGAAAAATTAATTAACTGTCAGGCATATATGTGGAAGCCTTCCAGAATGCAGTATAAGGGGATAAATAATATGAAAGGAAATTTTATAGAAATAGAGGCTGGCTTAAGAAGATCCAACATATGTTTTATAGTGGCTTCACAAAAACAGATCAGATATAATGAAGGAAAGGTAACATTTGAAGAGATACACGTGGAGGAGTTTCCAGAATTGAAGGAAGATATGAATACTCAGAATGAAGGAATATACTATGTTCCCAAGATGGAAACATAAAAAAAATCCACCCTCAGACACATCATAGTGAAATTACAGAATGTCATTGAGAAAAATCTTAAATGCTAACCCAATGTGAAGAGAACTGATCTGCTATGTCATGACTTTTAGACTGACAGCAGTAACAGAAGCCAGAGCCAGTGGGAGAGCAGCCTCAAGATGTTGTGGGACAATCACTATTTTTCCAGAATTCTGTGTCCAGTTGAACTCTCATCTCAAGAATCAGAACAAAGTGTCCTTGGCAGGTTGGCGCAGCAGTAGAGTGTTGACCCGGCATGTGGAAGTCCAGGGTTCAATTCCTGGCCAGAGCACACAGGAGAAGTGCCCATCTGCTTCTCCACCCCTCCCCCTCTCCTTTCTCTCTATCTCTCTCTTCCCCTCCCATAGTCAAGGCTCCATTGGAGCAAAGTTGGCCTGGGTGCTGAGGATGGCTCTATAGCCTCTGCCTCAGGTGCTAAAATGGCTCTGTTTGCAACAGAGTGACGCCCCAGATGGGCAGAGCATAGCCCCCTGGTGGGCATGCAGAGTGGATCCTGGTCGGGCGCATGCGGGAGTCTGTCTGACTGCCTCCCTGCTTCTAACTTTGGAAAAATACAAAAAAAAAAAAAAAAAAAAAAAAAAAGGATAAGAACAAAGTAAAAATATTTTCAGACAAAGTCCAAGACAGTAAGGTCTGAAAAAACTACCAAAGCATTTACTTCAGTAAGGAGGAAACCAAGTCCAGACTAATGGAATGAAATACAGAGACCAAGAATAAAGAAATAATATTGGCATCCTTTTTTTATTTAATATGACTTTAAAAACCAAATAATTTTATGTCACAAACGGAAAATTTTGGAAGTTTTTTATATAGAGATATTGAAAGGAAAATCTGTTTTTTTTTGTTTTAATTTTCAGTAAATGAATAGAATATAAATAGCCAACAATGCTGGTATATCTAAGTTAAATGCGGAGTGCACAGAGAATGAAATTTCATGTGACCTTGAAAACTTTTTGATGTCCTGTGATGGTGCCTATGCTAAGATGTTTAGAAAAATCAACATATAAATCATTCACTATTACATGAGCTGAATAAAAATATTGTAAGGCAATGTATCAAAAATGCTAAAAGTCATTTTTGGTGGCAAAATAATATTTTTCCTTTTATTTTATACTTTTTAAAACTCTTACAATGGACATATATTCCTTTAATAATAAAATAACTTCAAAATACTTAGTAACAGCTATATTTTTATACTACATGATAAATTTTGCTTAGTAAACATCATGTTTATATTTTGCAGGCCAACCTCTCTTTGCCATCCTCTACAGTATCTGAGAGTCAGCTGGTAAGTATCCTAAGGCACAGACTTACCTTAGAAAATTCTGATCCTTCAAGACAAGTTTACCTGAGAAAAGAGAACTGAGAATTAATTTGCTATATATAAGTTTATTTGCTTATTTTTCTAACAAAATTTTACTGATGCTTTACTAAAGCATCATGACAGTGACTTTGCGGACTACAGACATAGACCCTATTTGCTAGAAACTTGCATTCTAGTAGTGACATTAGAATAGAATTGGTGAGGTCAGAAGCCAGATGTTGGAATTCAGTGGAGAGAGCTCACTTCCTGACAGCAGAGATCAGAAGTGGGTTCAAGGGAAAGGTCCTATTAGATAATGTAGGTTCTGGACTTGAGGAAATGGGGAACAAGATATTTCAGACAGGATGATTAGCAGGAGAATGGTCTAGACCAGTGATGAGCAATAGAAATATGAGAATCATAAATGCAAGTCTTATATGTAATTTAAAATACTATTAGCCACATTAAAAAAAAGAAAAGAAACAGGTCACATTGAATATTATATGCTCAATTATGTATATCGTGCATTACATTGTTCACCCTATGAGTAATAAGCAAGGACAATACATTGTTCATATGACATGTGACATAATATTATTAGTCACACATACACCATTTTGTTCAATCAGTCCTAGCCGACAGGGATAATCCTGCCTATTAGTGGTTTCGCACTACCTACCTCTATCAAACCAACAGCCCACCAAACAGGACTACCCTTCTTGCCCTGGGCCCACAGAAAGTGGAGGTTTCTAGCCTGGGTCGTAAACAGCATCTGGATCTTACGTTAGGGCCATAAAATCTAATATCGCTTACATGATACTCTTAAATAAGACATCTCAATGGGATAGTGATTAATTGGCCCATGCTGACACATAATTGTGCTGTCATGCTGTCATGCCTATTGTAGTTTTTATCTTTTGGGGATGCTTGGACTCACCTGTGGCTGTCAAAGGCCCCAACACAGACAAGCAGTATGAAGCTGAACTTCATTCTATGTTGGTCTCAACACACCCAACAACTGAAAGAGGAAAGTCAATGATCTAAAAGGCATAATTACAAGTGCATATATTTTTATGTATTACATTTAATATTCTATAACAATGAATTATATATTATATGGTCAACAATATATTTTATTTAATGGTATATAAATATTATCATTTCAACAAATAATCAGTGTCAGATTGAGATATTGGAAGTTATTTTTCATTACCTGTTACGGACACTGTCTGAAACCTGCTATTTATTTTCCATTTGCAGCCCACCTCAATTCAGCTGAGCCACACTTCAAGGGTTAAACACGAGGACTAGTAGTGACTACTGTGCTGGCAAGCACAAACTGAAACTCTAGAATCTGTTATTTATAGATAAAAATTTGCTTAAATACAAGAGTTGCTTTTTCTTAGCAAGTTGAAACTATGAAATAAGTTGTCTATTACCAGTTAAAGATTTTCTTTAGAGTTTTAATTTTTATGGTTTATAATTATAAATTCCTGTACAGTAAACACCTTCAGTAAAATTAATGCAAATTTCTAATAAAGCAGTGTGAGACATTAAAAAAAAAGAAAATCATTGCTTAATACTGATTTTTTCCCCCTTTTAAAAAAGCAATTGTTTTAGTGCCCTACATCCATGGCCAACGAGTCGTCTTGTCATTGTCATGCCACAATGACAATATTTTTATTTTGTTTAAAAGAACATAAAAGGATAGTTTAGCTCTTAAATTAGCCCAATTCAATCAAACTGCTTGAGTATGTTGGTGTTCATGCATATAGTATATACATATATATGATATGTGTGTATATATGTAATTTTAATGTCAGTTGGTTTAGAACAGTTACAGGCAGTATAATATAGCTGACAGAATGCTGGAATGGGGCCCAAATGATCCACCTTGTGCTTCCTGCTCTGACATTAACTATTGGACTGACAGTAGATAAGTCATGAATCCTTGAGTCTGGACCTCAAACTCTCTAACAATGAGAGCATTCTATTACATACTTTCCAAGCTTTCCTAGTACTGTGAATCTATCATTACTAACACAGTGAAATGAAGGAGTTGCCATGGAAACAAGCACTGCACTTTAGACATGGAAATATTACTTCAACTATCTTAATATTTCAACTAATGATATACTTACTCTTGAGAGTAACATTGAAAATCAAAAAATATTTTTAGTATCCTCATTTATAACTGTACTCATAGAATAAGAAATACAGATTTTTAATATTAAATGATTAAATATATATATATTTAGTTATATACAAATATTTATTTTTGAATATATATATTATGAGAATGACATATATGACAGTTCTTGTTTTAATAGTTTAAAGAAACTATTTTAAAGAGGCCGATATATATATAAAATGATTTTATAAATTCAGACAGTAAAAACACAACTCATAAATGTAATATGTGAACCTTTTCCTGCATAGTAATTCTATAAATTCTATGTTTGTGTTTTCTAGGGGGAAAAAAATGTAAAGCATTGCTTTGACTGACTTTGATGATAATGTGTTTACATTTACTTTAGACCTTTCTACTAAAAAGTTCAAGGAATTTTTTAACCAAATTTTAAATTAAATTTTAATACCCAAATGCCCTTGAGATGTAGGTAGGTTTGTGAAGGGATTATTATCAAGCGAGTTTATCACATTACAAAAAACAATGAAATAACCATCTCCTGCATTGATATAATTATTCAGTTCAATCACTGTGACTTCATTTCACAATATTAACCCTGCATTTACATTACCAGGGAATAAAATCAATTAGAAATAATTGTATGCAGGGATGTTATGTGGCATTTGCTTTTTAAGAATTTATAATATTTATATTTTAAGTAATATAATTTATAAAGCAAATGACAATTTTTTCTTTTATAAATGAATTTTCAATATTTATCATCATGAATTCCCTTTAAGATTAAGTTCTGAATAATTTAAATTAGGATGCTTTTTAAAAACAAAACTATATACATATATACACACATTCATATATATGTTCTTATGACATACATACACATATTGATGCCATATGACAGGTAATTATGGTAATATACATTGCTTTTTGTTTATATATATGTATAAATGTGTACCACAGAAAAAATTACTGGGAACATGTGATAGACTATAGTTAAATAAGTAGATATTATATGTCTTATATAAAATAAATAGTTAAAATTATTTGACTCCTATTTTAGGCGAGAAATGCAATAAACTGGTTGAAATAAAAATATATAATGAATTGCTTTGGTAGCAAAAGCTTAATTCAAAAGACATTTTGCTTTTGAATATTGGCTCTTGAAGGATATAGCACTTTTTCCTGATTTTTATTTTTAATTTGGCTTACATATTTGCTTCTTTACATTGCCACTGTGCCAGTTCAACATTGGAAGGAAAAAAAGTATGATGTGACCCTTACTCTTAAAATATATTTTCATTCTTTACTTTAGAAGCCACATTATTTAGTAATGAATGAGCTCAAGAAGACTAGTTTGGGGCCCTTATAAAATGAACAAATCTCTGCTTCAGTTTCTTTTTCCGTTAAACAATATCATAGTACATCAGAACTGGAAAGAAACTTAGGGATGAGTGTGCTGAAAGTACCCATCTGTAAATTGGAGGTTGGTGTAACTCCTTTGTCAACATGAAGGGGTTATTGTTAGGCTCACCGATCATAAGGCATGATAATAAATTGCCAGTGGAGCCCTGTGCTTATGAGAATTGTTATTATTGTACACAGAATCTCCACAATTTTATCTCTGAGATAATATGAGCAACCATTTTTACAGATAAAAATACAGGCTGGTAGTGTTTAAATAGATGATCTAAGATCACAGCATTAGTGGTTAACCTTGTTCTGTGTGACTTTCCAAAAGGAATTGTTCTGGATTTTAGATGGTTCGAAGGGATTGAGAAAAGGTTGCTGAAGAAGTTGGGAAATGGGGCCTCTATGAAAGTGTGTCAGTCATTGGATATCATTGTAGCATTGCCTGCAAAGATGTGATTACTTACTTGTTTGGCAGATAAAATATGTTATGCTCACTTTGTTAAAGATGGCGCTGCCCACGTGAGGCCGTCGCCCAGGTGATATTAATGTGTGTTGGGGGCAGGCTGTGGGCAGGCAGAATCCTTGTAGCCTGGGGCTTGGTTTTGGGATTAAGCCTTTCCCACCCTTTTTGATGTGGGGTGGTACAATCCAATCATGCCTCAGAGACTTTGTATTAGAGACTTCCCTATTTTGTATATTGGATTAAAGGTTTTGAATCTACACTATAAAATAGGGGCAGAACGGGAGCTTGCTCTCTTGGTTCCTGGGATGATTAGCATGAGAGAGCAGAGAGAGCAGAGCAGAGAGCAGAAAGAGGCCATGTGGCCTGGAGAAGCAGCCAAGATGGTGGAGTGCTGAGTGAGATGCCAGTTTGTGCAGAGTTTGTATCTGGGATAAGGAAGGAGATGGGGAACTGAGGAGAATAAGGCTGGTGAGCTAGAAACCTTTGATTCTAGGAAACTCGGATAAGTCAGTGGCTTTGTGAGCACTGAATGTGAGTGGGTTTTGGAGCCCAGTGTGTGTTTTTACTTGCCCGCCGGGTACAAGCTAGGATTAAAGACTATGGCCCACCAGGTTTTGGCTCCGTTGTTTCTTTACCGACTGTCCGAATCCAATGCGAACCTGCATGAGCCAGTTTACTTTGATAGTGGCAGCCCTGGCCGTGGCTGCTGGCTTTACATTACTAAAGAGAGAAAGACTGGGTAAAGTCAATCAGATGTAGAGGTTTTGCACCTGCAGGTGGTGCTTCCCCCAGCATAATTACGGGAGTAAGGGAAAGGAGGATCTAGGCTGAAACTTCACGAGCTTCCTGAATTCCTGAGCTGAGTCAACGCAATATTAAACAGAGGCTGGTGGAGTGTCTTCTCTGGATAAGAAAACAGGCTGGGCTCTGCAAAATGGGGAAGCACCTGTCTTCCTTGAAGGGAGGGAGGGGAGTGTGGTTTAGATGACATTTGGCTTTGGCTTTTGAAATTTCATGCCATTACAAAATGCATATTGTTGCCCATGATGGAATACTGAATCTAGAGAGTACAACATAATGGATTTAAAAAAATAAGCCACATGGCTATATACAGGTAAAAGCAAATGTAGTTTCCTGGAACACTATAAAGAAGAGGGCTTAAACTTGCAAATACTTTGTTCAGGTTCTGAATGCCAGCTGATGTGTCCTGCATTAGTGGTGCATGACTCACCCTGCTGAGGGCTCTTAAAGTCTCTGTTGTTCAGAAAATGTGGCCCTGAAAGCTTTTGTGTAGAACTGATGTCTTCTTCAAGCTTAAAGGCAGTTTGTCCTTGACCAGTTTTCCCTTGACACAGCATACTTAAGTGCTAGAGCATTTATCATATACGCCTCCTCAGGTTTGAGTCATATTATTGTTTTTTCTCTGACCATTGAAATACTTCAATCCATCAGGTCTGTGTTGTGTGCATTCCACAAAATATTTCTTGAGCTGTGGGATGTGGTTTATAATTATTGAAATATTATGCATGCTTATTTTTGTACAACTACCATAGTAGTTATAAAATTCTTTGGCAGGTACTTTTATCAATAGTCAGAGCATTTAGTATTAACACTGTATTATACATGTGAAAATACAGAAAAAGAAAAGTTTTTCCTTTCAAAGTTCTTTTATGCTGTTTTTCCTTACAAAGGTCTGTCAGGCTTATTATCACATTAGGTCTCACAATCATTTTGTGTGTTAGTATGGAATTGTTATTTTCATTATTCTGATAAAAAAGAAAAACTGAAGAGAATATTTACAATGTCATGTCCCTTGGCTAATGGGTGGTATAAAAATCTGTTTTTTGGGTTTTTTTTCCCCCCCAATTTAAAAAACTGTAGTGTTTTGAAATTTGAGATAGTTCTTTGAGGGAAAAATAAGGTTAAGAATTTGCTTCAAGCATAAAAAAAGAATGAGAACTAATAAACATTTATTAATTGAATGAGTAAATCAGCTATATAAATTAGAGAATAATGCTGTTGCCAACAATCTTGACTGGTAGAATATTTCTGAGAGTCTATGAGCTTGTTGACACAGAAACTCTTTACAAAACTAAATGGCACTGGAGAATAAAGACAAGACTAAAGCAAATGGGTAAGAGAAACAATATGGCTTTCACAGACTCTTTGGATATATCAAATTGGTAGAATTTCTAACCATGCTAATAGAATTTTCTATTTTCTGTGTTTTATTACATTTTTGCTATTTTATTACACATTTTATTTCATCAAAAGGGTAAAAATAAGCCTTTGAAAATTAGGAACCTATTCTTCAATTCTTTTGTTCCCTCGTGGCAACCACCTCAGAGCTTACTACTATAGTCAAAGGCAATAAAAAACATCAATACTAGTTGAAGTTAATAATTTAAGAAAGTTGTTATTATAAGAAGCCATTATTTAAAAATATTAGTAATGAATTTTCTAGGTCAGTACTGGCAGTTAGTTTTCAACTTTTGTCTCTAGCCAGAGGCAGTACCAACTTGTTGTCATAGAATTATGAGTTCCACAGGGCAGAAACAATGTCTATTTTTATAGCGTCCTGACTAGCAATGTTGGTGTATACTTGATGAGTTATAAACACAAATGAGTAGCAGACTCAGACCAATGCCTCACATGCCATTAAAACCTGTCCACAGGTCCTGCGGACACCATATTGGATTATAGCCAGCATACTGGGCTTCTGCCTGTTAATTAATTTATCCATTATTCAAATATTTAGCGTCTCTTAAGTTTCAGACATAGTTTTAAGTGTTGAAAGAAAAAAAGTGAACAAAACAGTGATCTCTGGCCTCAGAGCTTGCATTCTAGTGGAAAATGCAAGACAATAAACAAGAAATGATAATCAAATTATGATAAGTACTATGGAAAAAAAATAAAGCAGATAAGGGGAAGAAGTGGGGATTGCAATTCCGCAAAGGGAGACAAGAGTTTCAGACAAGTCAAGAGCAAGAGCGCCCTCCCAGAGGGGGTGGACTCTCATGGTATGTGCTAGAGTGGACAGAGTGAAGGGTAGGAGGAAAGCGTGAACAATGGCAAAGGCACACTATATCTAGTCTTTTTTTTTTTTTTTTTTGCATAGAGTTGGCCTCCATGTCTAGAAATACTGATTACTGAGTGACAACAAGTTCAGGTACAGGAGACCATTAGGACTTAAAAAAAGAGGTGCTAAAATATAATCTAAGATTCAGGGCAACAGTGTCAAAACCAAGTAAGTAAACTAGGATGAGCAGAACTCCAAGACTTCAGGCAGACCAAGTCTATGGACAGAGTGTAAGAAAAGAGCATGTGGACAATCTGGTAAAGTATAAGAAAGAGGAAGAGAGTCATTACCAAGTTGTCAGACAACCATCCGACCCAGGAAGCTTACAGGAACTAAGAAGCAGAAGGGCTGGCGGAGAAACTAAGAGGAAGCATCAGCTACTGGTTCTGATACTGAAGGTACTTGACATCCAACCAACTGGATGAGTTCTTGTCTCATCCTGTAGGATGATGATCCCCAGAGAGATGATCTGTGTGAAAGACCTTAGGCCAGGGTAACCCAAAACATCTGTCTGCTAGTAATACAGGGACCAGTGGGCATGTTTTCTGGCAGAAGGATCCTCTAAGTGTATCAGTTGTTCCTGGTTAGATTTCTCCTCTCTGCCTTTATCTTTCTATAGTACATATAGCCACCACGCTCAGCTCCTAAAGTTCCATGTTGGTTTTAGAATCTGGTAGGTCCTGAGTATGGGTGTTATCATATTGATTTCCTGCCTCACAAAGGAGCAGAAAAGAAGGAGAAGGCACAGGAGTAGAAGCAACAGGATGCAGAATCGAAACAGGAAGTTAAGTGGAAAAGACAGACAGGACGTCTGGACAACTGAGGATCATGACTCAGATATTCCCTTATTGTATAGGTGGCTGTAGAAATCAAAATCTGCCTGGGCTTTGTTCTTGTGTTGAGTTTACTGGAAGGAAATTGCTCTCAAATGTATACTCAACTGTGTAACTTCATGCGTAATTGTATGTTACTTGCTTATTTTTCCACCTTGAGAGAAATTAGGCTTTCTTAAGTGAAAATTATTTCACAGCCTGAGGAAGACAGAAACTTTTCTCAATCTGTGTTTCTTCAGTTGGCATATATGTAAAAGACAACTGGAAAAATACTGATTGAAAAAAGTATTGCAGCCTGACCTGTGGTGGCGCAGTGGATAAAGGGTCGACCTGGAAATGCTGAGGTCACCGGTTCGAAACCCTGGGCTTGCCTGGTCAAGGCACATATGGGAGTTGATGCTTCCAGCTCCTCCCCCCTTCTCTCTCTGTCTCTCTCTCCTCTCTCTCCCTCTCTCTCCTCTCTAAAAATGAATTTAAAAATTTTAAAAAATAAAATAAAAAAAAGAAAAAAGTATTGCAGAGCAACATTTGTTCAAGACTCAAAATATTTCAGGTGGTTTATAGAGCACAGAGATAGATGTAGTCCCTTCAGGCTTAACTTGTGAGCGACAGCATCTACTGAGGAGAGCTAATTTACTATTTTCCATGAGGTAATGGGGCTGAAAAGAAGGATTACAGCAAAATGCTTAAACAGAAAATGTGTCACAACTTTTTATTGCATTTCTGTTTGTGATGTTTTTGCAAACGTATCAATCATTTTGTGACATTTTACAGTGTAACAAGATTTTGGTGTTCATGAAACATCATTTTGAAATTGCCCCAAACTACATTTCTCTCTCTCTCTCTTCCATCAAACTAACAGTGGGCACAAGTTTAAAATCTTGAATGATTGGTTTCTTAGCTAAAACTCTTATAATGCTAAATTGTAGAAGTAATCTTGACTTTGGGGGGGGGGAGGGAGTCAGTGTAAAAGGAGAGGACAGTGTTGTTCAGTAGTCTCAGGGCAAGAAATGCTACTGGGCCCCAGAATGTTTTAGAATTCAGTCTGGGAAACCCTGAAGTGTCTCTGCTCTCTGGGTTGCTTCTTCATGCACTTTGCTTTATTATTTATTTATTTATTTATTTATTTTTATTGAGTGAGAGGAGGGGAGGCAGAGACAGACTCCTCCTGCATGCGCCCCAACCAGGATCCACCTGGCAAGCCCACTTGGGGGGGATATTCTGCCTATCTGGAGTGTTGCTCTGTTGCTCAGCAACTGAGCTCTTCTTAGCACCTTAGGAGGAAGCCATGGGGCCATCCTCAGGACCAGGGGTGGGGCGACAACTTGTTCTAATAGAGCCATGGTTACAGGAGGGAAAGAGAGAGAGAGAGAGAGAGAGAGAGAGAGAGAGGAGAGAGAAGTGAGAATGAGAGAGGGGGAGGGATAGAGAGCAGATGGGCTCTTCTCTTGTGTACCCTGACCAGGAATCAAACCCAGGACTTTCACAAGCTGGGTTGGCACTCTACCCCTGGGCGAACCAGCCAGGCCACTTTATCTTTCTTGATCTCATCAGACCTGTTTTGTGTCAAAGTAAGACTTTCCCATGGCTTTCAAAATGATATATTATATGTATAATTGCAATCTCCAAAATGACCACAAAACAGTTTAAACACCTATTTCACATTCTTGGGAAAGAAAAATCAGTTTTCTACCCACTGCCTACGCACTTAGATCAGAAAGCCCACCCATGGTTTCATCATGCTTAATATGAACATGGTTTCTGGAGGCCTTGCTCTGTGGATTTGCGGGCATGAAACAGGGGCGATTTCCAGAAAAGAAACATTATTATGGGCTTGGTAAATGCGCCAGATTCATCTATCCTGACATGCACAGATTGAGAATGCTGCCTGGCACCAAGGATGGTCTCAATAAATATTTGTCAAGTTAAATGCCTACCTACTGAATGCACTGGCACGGCTATAAAGAGCATGTTTGATAAGAAAAATGAAGAAGGTTTTGCGTATTGAACGTCATGACAGTAAATCTTTATGAGTTGATTGCCGTAACAGTTAACTGCAAACTTAAGTCACATTAGTTAAAATCATTTGATTTCTAGGCTGTTTTTCTGTATTTGAAAAATCATTTTAAAATTAAAAAAATTATAAACTTTGTGAAAACACTTGAATAACTTAATAATATCAATATATACACATATTTATTTATTTGAATAGTGTTTCTCTTTCTATTTTTTTTTTAATTATTTGATGCTCATGAAGACTAAACCTGGAGTAATTCGCCCGGTACTCGTTAAATCCAAAATATTACTGAAAAAAGAAGAGGAAGTGTATGAACCCAACCCTTTTAGTAAATACCTGGAAGATAACACTGACCTCTTTTCTGATCAGGTGAGTAAACATGTGTGAAAATCTTTGATAGTTTGATAAACAACTAAGTATAATTTAGAGATGTTTCTATGAGTATAGTATGAATAAGAAAATGTTTATTTAATTGAAGTATCCTTAGTAATATAAAAGGTCATTATTTGCATGATAAAAATAAATTTCTATATATTCTGACAATAATATTTTAAATTATTTCAATTATTTTTTCCTAAAAATCTTCATCCTACTGCTGATATTATTCTGAGGACCAAGGCATTACTCTCTATAAAGACATCATAAAGTCACTAGTTAGATGTATCCAATAGGTTTTGTAGTCTTATTTCTAAAATCTTGTATTTTCTTTAAGAGAGGTAATATTTTAAATTTGGTTTATTAGTATATTTGACAAAAAAAATCTATTGTTCTGATTCATATTAACATAGAGATTATGTGATCTTTTAGACTGAAGTACAGTAGTTAGAAGATAGAATAGTATATTATTCTCAAGTTATATTTGGCTTCGTCGTTCATTTTGTTTATGTGTAAAAAAGATATACTATATTTCTCTAGTATATCCTATATGTTGAAGGAGGTCTGATGGAAGGTTGTAAATGGCACTTTATTAGACATTTGGAAAAAATATAAAAATATTCACTTATACAATATAAAACTTTATCAATTATTTCAAAGAAAACTTGCTATATTTATTTGTCTTATTAAAATGCAACAAATAGGAATGGGTAGTATACTTTATATCTTAAACCTGACATGAATAAGCAATGTAAGCAAACCTGGACACATCTAGGACAACATAAGATCACCACATTTGATAATCTATAATAAAATAGTTTATAAAGGAATATAAAGTGATATACTCTTTTTAAGTTTCAGTTTGAAAATGATAACTAACAATGTTCTTGAAAATATAAATGATATCTATACTTATACAACAAAAGAAATATCTGCCAAATATTAGCTTTATAACACTGAGCAAGTTGTTTCCTCTTACTAGGGTTCAGTTCCCTAATATATAAAATGAGGCATTTAGATCAGGTACTTATTAATGATCCTTCATATTCTAACATCTAAGTTACTTAAAATCTAAGATTAACTCTGACTGGTTCTGAAGTCCATATGTAGCTGTGAAGAGGTTTATTATAAATATATATTCTCATGATTAGCTATAGTTTTTATAAAGTGGAGGTGAAAATATTTTCTTGTTTATTTGTATATATGCTTTGTGAAGACTGACATGATTTTGATAAATTAAAATTTTTTAGAAAGTACTGATAACATTAAAAATGATAATTAGAGGAAATTATTTGCATTTAATGAAGAAAATATAGTTTTCAATTTAAATTAAATATAGGGTTGTCTTAACTAAGACTATAGAGAACAGAAATTAAAATTTCTGTTAGGAAAATATATTCTATTATCAACAAAATACATTAAATATCTGTTGCTTGCATGATACTAACATTTTAGAGGTTTCATGTGACATTTTTGATAGTTTAAGACCATGATAAAAACTTTATAAGAGTTTTAATCTATTCTGGCCTGACCTGTGGTGGCGCAGTGGATAAAGCGTCAACCTGGAAATGCTGAGGTCGCCGGTTCAAAACCCTGGGCTTGCCTGGTCAAAGCACATATGGGAGTTGATGCTTCCAGCTCCTCCCCCTTCTCTCTGTCTGTCTGTCTGTCTGTCTCTCTCTCTCTCTCCCTCTCTGTCTCTCTCTCCCCCTTTCTCTCTCCTCTCTAAAATGAATAAATAAAAAAAGAGTAATCTATTTTGATATGACAAAAATGCCAAAAGCTAAAATAAATTTTATATGATTCATGTAACTTATATTTTCTAAGATATGATCTAATGTTGTAATATAATAATTTTTCCTTTTGTATTATAATTTCAAATTTATGCATTTTACTTTAAAAAATAGTTTTGTAGAATATCATGTTAACCTACCCATAATTTATCACAATTTGCTGTCCTCTGAAATGATAAATTTCATTTTCAAATATAGGAAATTCTTGTCATTAAAAGGAATTGCCATTTTTTTCCTTTGCTCCTTCTGACTATGTAGCAAGTTTAAAGCTCTGCTTATGTACAACATAAACCTATATATTTCCAGATAATTTGTTGAAAATATGAACTCTTTGGAAAATATTAAGGTGCTGCAGACAAAAATCTTATTTATATTCTCTTTCAACCTCTTTATTCTCGTGTATGCCCCAATTTCTGTGTGGAGTATAGGAGGTAATGGGAGTCTGTGGGTGGTTAGACTTGAAAGAACTTCAGCATACTACTAAAAAGTGAATTCCAAACATTCCTCGGTCTTACTCATTGAGCTTGCATGAGTGGGGAAATTATGCTAGAACTGCGCTGTCACTGCACACTGGGAAACTCCGTATGCTATCAATCTGCCTCTTTGTATCGAGCTTCTTTCTTTCTCTTTTCTCCCCTCTCCTTGGGACCAGAGTCTGCAATGGAGGCAGATACCAAAGACAGCTCGCAAGTGTACATGCCTAGATCTACTTAGAAAATAAATTAAGCAATAACAATTTATAATCTCAGTATTGCTACTTGATTTGAACACTTCAAATAGGAGGGGGCCCACTTGTTACACTCGCCGGGTAAAACAGACACTGGAGACGTTTGGAGAGTTTCAGACAAATTTTTATGGCCAAGAGAAAAAGAGAACAAAACAAAAAAATAAACCTGCGCAGGGGTGGACCCTCAAGTGGTAGTCACAAGGGCCACACCTAGCGCCTACAATCTAGGGGTTTTTATAGCGTAGCAAGCAAGCAGTTCATACAGAAGCGAATTTGGCGTTTAGCAATTGGCTCCTCCAAATCAAATTTTAGTCATGTGCCTTAGTAACCAGTCATACAGTTGAAAGCCCCCAGCTGGAAATGTCCCTATCTATCCCTTAGGATGTGGTCACATTAACTATCTTAGGAGTTTTTACGACTTCCGTATCTCAAGGACTCATCAGCTCCTAGTCATCCTGGGAGTCTATCGACTTCCCTATCTCTAGGACTCATCTGTCTTATTCATCCTGGGTGTCTGGTCTCATCTATTCCGGGAATGTGCTGTGCTTACTGGACCAGTTCTTTTTAAGTTATTTTCCCAAGCCTATTAATGTATTTTATAGTTTTTATTCGAATGTCACATTTCCTCCTCTTCTTTGTCCTAGTTAAATCCTTAACTATAACGAAGATTCTTCGGCTGCACTAAGACGTTGGTACGGCTGAGATAAAACCATTATTTTAACTGTTTCTATTCTTTCTTTGATAAAAGCAAATAACTTGTTAAGGATTACGGGTCCAATAATGAGGGCCAACAACAGTATTAACAATGGTCCTGCTAGTGTAGTTATCAATGTAGTTAGCCAAGGTGACAGTTTGAATATAGAGGTGAACCAATCTAAATTGTCATTATTTTGCTGAATATGCTCTGCTAATTGTTTTATCTTATCTATTTTATCCTGGATTTCATTGCTGTTATCAGTTAAATTAAAACAACACATCCCTTTCACTTTTTCACAACCCTGGTGGTGAAATAATAATAGATAATCAATAGCTGCCCGATTATCTAAAATAGCTTGACGTAATTGCTGCTGTTCATTATTTAAAAGAGTCAATGCTTGAGACGTTTCGTTGATGCTTTTAGCTAAGTTACAAGCTAAATGCTGGATTTGTCTATGATTGTAAGCACCCCATACCAGATTCCCTACAACACTTAAAATTATGGCATATCCTTCAGCTTCTGACAATAATCGTACTTCATCATGACATTTAGGTCCTACAGGGAGGGAGGCAGCACGCCTGCTGCGAAGAGTAGTATTGTGCTCTAGAAGTAACAAATCATTCTTGTTAGGTAAGAAAGTAGCAATCCTAGATAAACAACAAGTGGTGTCAGTAAGATTAGGGGGAATATAATTATACGTCATAGAATTACAGGTAAAAAACCATCCAGTAGGCAAGGTAACATAGCCATAAATGGAAGGGTATTTGATAGTATTATTACAGGGTAAAAAACCAGGGATTGTCTTACAATTTTTACTACAATTAACAAAAAGAACACAAGTATCATTGGGTACAATAATGCTATGGGGAGTATGAATCTGTAAGGCATGGCTTGGCAACTGATAAGAAGCTTTTCCCCAGTTTGCTAAATCTAGATAAGTTACAGTCTTATTGGGGATACTGGAGAAGAAAGTTAAATTCCTTATATCAGCTGCCGGTTTACATACCGGGCGTAGACATTTTCCTAGCATGAAATGAGTATGACTATCCTGTTCAAGGCAAAACGATGAGACATTTAGGGTGCGTGCTAAAGCCACCCATAAATTCTCTGGATGATTCAGGGTTTCTTGGAAAGCTGGTACTGGTTTAATACTGAACAACATACAAAAGAAAACTATTGCTACGATTCGGGTAAGAACCGCACTTTTAAGGGATTGTGGGGATCTGCTTCGACTCTCCATTTTGCTTCCTTCAAGCTCGGTTCTTGAGCTAACTTTACATGCGATAGATGAATCCAGTAAGGTTTTTCAGCTATCCTCACAGCCGTGGGCGTGCTGAACAGTACCTGGAACGGTCCTTGCCACCGAGCGTCAAGGTTCCCGCGACGGTGGTTAAGAATCCATACCCATTGTCCTGGCTCCGGTGGAGTTGGCAGTGGAAGTCCTTTGAGTTGGTCCTTCTGCTGGTCTCTAAGCGCCCGTACTTCTGCACGTATCAGTTGTAATGCCTGTAAGGACTTTAGAAAACTTTGATTAGAACCCTCAATTTCTTCCCTTGTTATTTGTGGAACCAAAGGAGTTGGTTGCCCATACATTAACTCATAAGGAGTCCATTTTCCTGTATAAGGTGTATTTCGAACCCTATATAATGCAAAAGGGAGTAGCTCTACCCAATTTTCGCCAGTCTCCTCTCTTAACTTAATTATAGTCTCTTTAAGGGTCCTATTCATCCTCTCGACTTGCCCTGAACTTTGAGGCCGATAAATGCAGTGTAATTTCCAATTGATCCCTAATCTTTTTGCCAATTCCTGTGATATTTTGGACACAAAAGCAGGTCCATTATCTGACCCTACAGCAATGGGAATGCCATATCGTGGAATGATTTCTCTTAAAAGTATTTTACAAACTGTTGAAGCAGTTTCTCCTTTTGTAGGAAAAGCCTCAGTCCATCCAGTAAAGGTGTCTATTAGAACAAGCAAATATTTGTAGCCTAATTTCCCTGGAGTCATTTCGGTAAAGTCTACTTCCCACAGTTCTCCAGGAGCTTTTCCTCGGTGCCTGATGAGAGGAGGTAATTTCTTATTGACAGCATTTACTTTGGCGCAGGCCTGACACCTAGACACAACAGAGTGTATGATATCTCTGATTTCCGCTCCCTCATAATATTTTCTTACTAGATGTTCTAGTTTTTGTTGTCCTAAGTGGGAGCTGCTATGTATTTCTTGAATTATTTGTCTTAACACTCCTTGTGGTAGGTATATTCTGCTGTCTGGTAATTCTATCCATCCCTGTTTACTTTTCTTACCCCCTAGTTGCTTACCTTTCTCTTCTTCTTTTGGCTCATACCTCGGTTCTATTTGTAAAGTAGGGGGTGGGATGAGTAGCAGTTGGTTAGTGTGTTCCTCCTCTTCTGCTGCATTCCGTGCCGCTCGATCAGCAAAGTGGTTTCCTTTTACTATAGGGGAATCCCCCTTTTGATGTCCTTTGCAATGTATTATTGCCACCTTTTTAGGCAACCAAATGGCTTCTAATAGAGCTAAAATTTCATCCTTATTTTTAATTTCTTTTCCTGCAGTTGTCAACAACCCACGCTCCCGGTAGATGGCGCCATGTACATGGGCAGTGGCAAAGGCATATCTACTGTCTGTATAGATGTTGGCACTTTTCCCTTCAGCAATTCTAAGGGCCTGTGTGAGTCCGATAAGCTCAGCCCGTTGTGCAGATGTGCCTTTAGGCAGTGCCTTTTTCCATAACACAGTATCTTGAGTGGTCACCGCAGTTCCAGCATACCTTTGCCCATCCCGAACATAGCTACTTCCATCTGTGAACAGGGTTAAATCTGCCTTCTCATAGGCCTGATCCCGTAGATCTGGTCTGGCTCCTGTAATGGTATCTAATACTTGTCTACAGTCATGGATCACCGATGAGTCTGGCAACGGGAGCAATGTAGCAGGATTCAAGGCCGTTGTTTTCAAAAATTGTATTGCGGGGGGGTTCAGCAACTGTGCCTGATACTGTGTTAGTCGGGCATTCGAGATCCACCTATCCGGGGGAGCCCGCAGCACTTGTTCTAAATAGTGCTCTCCAATGACCTGAATGTCTTGACCCAGAGTCAGTTTACTGGCCTCCTTAACAAGGATGGAGGTAGCAGCAAGTGCTCTCAAACAATTGGGCCATCCTGATGACACAGGATCTAGTCTTCTGGACAGATAGGCTACTGGTCTTTTCCAAGGTCCCAGTTCTTGACAGAGGACCCCTAGAGCAATGCCCTTCTTCTCAGTCACAAATAGTTGAAAAGACTTAGACAAGTCTGGCAGGGTTAATGCCGGGGCTGCAACTAGGGCCTCCTTAAGTTTTTGAAAAGACTCTCGTGCCTCCTCTGTCCATACAAATTGTTCCTCTTTTCCCCGTGTTAACTCATGCAAAGGTTTGGCCAGCTCTGCAAATCCCAGTATCCAAAGTCTGCAATATCCCACAGCACCTAAAAATTCTCGTACTTGCCTCTTACTTACAGGCTCAGGAATCTGTAATATAGTCTGAATTCTTTGGCTAGACAAACTACGTTGTCCTCCCCTCAAGTCATACCCCAAGTAACTCACGGTTTGGGTGACAATTTGGGCCTTCTTAGCAGATACTCGATAGCCCATCCGTTGCAATTCTTGGAGTAGTTCTAACGTAGCTTCTTGGCAACTCTCCTGGTTTGGGGCTGCGATAAGGAGATCGTCCACATACTGCAGCAGTACAATTGAAGAGTGGCCGGCTCGAAACTCCTGTAAGTCTTTGCACAAAGCCTCATTAAATATGGTTGGGGAATTCTTAAAACCCTGAGGGAGCCTGGTCCAAGTGTATTGGCCTGAAAGTCCATTCTCAGGATCATTCCACTCAAAGGCAAACATTTCCTGACTTTGCTTTGCTAATGGAATGCAAAAGAAGGCATCTTTCAAATCCAATACTGAATAGAAAACATGAGTCGGTGGCAATGAACTTAATAGGGTATAGGGGTTTGGCACAGTAGGATGTATGGTCTCTACCCGAGCATTCACTTCACGCAGGTCCTGCACTGGGCGATAGTCCTGAGTTCCAGGCTTTTGTACTGGCAGCAGAGGAGTGTTCCAGGCAGATTGGCATTCCCGGAGAATCCCAGCTTCTAATAAGCGCCTCAAGTGCTGTGCTATACCCTGTTTAGCCCGAGCAGGCACAGGATACTGTCTGATGCGTACTGGGCTGGCATCGCTCCGCAACAGCACTACTACAGGCGGCTGATGTATTGCCAATCCCGGAGGATTGTTTTCTGCCCAAACTCCAGGAACCTGCTGCTTTACTTCCTCGGGGATGCCCGTAAACCCGCTCTTACCTTCCGGGAGGGAGGCAATCAGGTATTCTTCTGATATTGGCACAGTCACTAATACCTTGCCTTCTGCATTCTTCTCCTGGTTGAAGGTTATTGTTGCTTGAAATTTTTGCAACAAATCTCGTCCCAACAGCGGGTAAGGGCAGTCTGGAATAATCAGGAATGAATGAGTAATAGTCCCTCGCGCCAGGTCTGTAATCCGTGCAGTGGCTCGAGGATATGAGACAGCTTTGCCAGTGACCCCTATTACCTTTGTGGATTCCTTTTGTAATGTCCCAAGTGGTCTCTTTAGGACGGAATAAGTGGCCCCCGTGTCAACTAGGAAGGTAGTTGGTTTCCCCTCAATTGACAGTGTGACCATAGGCTCCTGGGGGCCAACAGAAATGGAGCCTTGGCCCCGTCAATCTAATTGGAGCAAAACTTGTGAGCCTTGTTCCTGATTTACGGCCTGTAGCTTAGGGCAATCCTTCTTCCAGTGACCTTTCTCTTTGCAATAAGCACACTGGTCTCTATCTAGTTGCTTCTGCGGGAAAGTTCCCTTCTTTCCCTTAAAGGGCTGCTGTTTCCCTTTTTGTCCTTTTGATTGCTGTGCCAAGAGTAGTTTTACAGCTGTTCTCCCTAACTCAGGGTCATCACGATTGACAAAGACTCTCTGTGCTATTTCTAATAATTCACTCCTATTCTTTCCCTCAAATCCTTCTATTTTCTGGAGCTTCTTTCTAATGTCTGGGGCTGCCTGAGTGACAAAGGTTATGTTTATTAGCTTGCGATTTTCCTCTGCCTCAGGATCAATAGGGGTATAAACCCGGTAGGCCTCCATTAGCCGCTCTAAATATGCAGCAGGGGACTCATCCTTCCCCTGAGTTACCTCACCTACCTTACTAAAGTTGGTTGGTTTCTTAGCAGCTGCCCTTATTCCCCTTAATAGAGCCTGGCGATATTGGGTAAGCGATTCCCTATCCCTGTCATTGTTTGGATCCCAACTGGGGGGGGCTTCTGGGGAGCGTCCTCTCTAGTTCCCTTTCAGTGCCCCCCTCTTCCCTAAATACTCTTTCAGCTTCTTGGCTGATGCGGGTTCTTTCTTCCGTTGTGAACAAAGAGTGCAAAAGCTGCTGGCAATCATCCCAAGTTGGTTGATGGGTCCTGAAAACAGTCTCAAGCAAAGAAATTAACCCCTGAGGTTTCTCTGAAAATGACGGGGTCTGATGTTTCCAATTATAAATGTCACTAGTAGAAAAAGGAATATAAATCATTCGGGATGGTGCATGTGATCCTTCATCTAGTGGGGGCAACACCTCCCTAAGAGGTAACATTGGGGCACCTCCGGCAAAGGAAGGTTGAGCATAAGGGGTTCCCCCCCGGGTGTGGGGAGGACTCTGGACATTCTCGGGCACAGTTGAATCTGGCTCCCTAGGCTTCTGATAAGGGGGAGGATAATTTACAGGGTCTGCTATATCCTCAGTAACATCAGAAAGGACCGGATACGATTTGGGAGGCTCTTTTTCAGGTGCAGGTGGAGCGGAGGGAGGGCGAGGCTTAATGTCCGCAGCGCTCACACAAATAGCTCTCTTAATCTTTTGATTTGCTTTTATGCACCTCTTAATGTACCCAGGTTTGTCTGTAGCTATATCTATCCAAACATCTATATACACATATTGGTCTGGGTGAGGCACCTGATATATAATGGCTCTTACTGCAAAAACTATGGGTAGATCAAAGGTTCCTTCAGATGGCCATCCAACCTTAAGAGATGGCCACTCTACTTGGCTTAAGGTCCGGAGAGTTTCTCGATCGGGTGGAGGTCCCCCATAACCCTGAGCTCTCTTCTGAAAATCAGAGAAGTTACTTAAAATGCAATCAAGAGGGGATTTAAGAGTAGATTCTTGCTGTCCCATCTCGCGGTGCTTGTTCTTCTCAGCCAGGTATGCTTCTAGTCCTACAAAGACAACACACAGGATTCCCCACCCTATAAGCAGGGTGATCTAGATGGATGAGCGTTGATCACACTGTACTGGCAAACAAATTAACACCAAACACAACAATGCAATACACAAAATTTCCCACACAGTCATTCAGGCTAAACAAACAACCAGACAGCAGCGCGGCGCGGCGCGAGTGAGCTCACTACTTCGAAACGATCGATCGATTTCAGACAGAAACAGAAACCTCGGCCGGCAGCGTCCTGCCCTTTGGCCCGAGTGTCTGGGCGGGTCACTGACAGCGTCCTGTCTGCCACCACAGACTGTAAGTGCTCCGGAGCCAGATTGCAAAAACAAGAAATTCTACAACAAAATACTCACCAGCTCAAACACAAACAGCTGTTCCGCCTGTCCCCAGTCAAGATTCCCGTAATGGGTAATCCCGGGCGAGCCCCCATAAAATGTTACACTCGCCGGGTAAAACAGACACTGGAGACGTTTGGAGAGTTTCAGACAAATTTTTATGGCCAAGAGAAAAAGAGAACAAAACAAAAAAATAAACCTGCGCAGGGGTGGACCCTCAAGTGGTAGTCACAAGGGCCACACCTAGCGCCTACAATCTAGGGGTTTTTATAGCGTAGCAAGCAAGCAGTTCATACAGAAGCGAATTTGGCGTTTAGCAATTGGCTCCTCCAAATCAAATTTTAGTCATGTGCCTTAGTAACCAGTCATACAGTTGAAAGCCCCCAGCTGGAAATGTCCCTATCTATCCCTTAGGATGTGGTCACATTAACTATCTTAGGAGTTTTTACGACTTCCGTATCTCAAGGACTCATCAGCTCCTAGTCATCCTGGGAGTCTATCGACTTCCCTATCTCTAGGACTCATCTGTCTTATTCATCCTGGGTGTCTGGTCTCATCTATTCCGGGAATGTGCTGTGCTTACTGGACCAGTTCTTTTTAAGTTATTTTCCCAAGCCTATTAATGTATTTTATAGTTTTTATTCGAATGTCACACCACTCAAATTCAACCCTAGGCATTATTATGTTCTCTTCTGCGGCCACTGAGTACATTGAGTGCTTCCCAACTCAGTTGGTATCACCCACCCATGTAATGGAAAATTCTTTAGCTAGAATGCTAGGCCAAATTGAAGCAGCTCACAGTCACTAATCTGCCTTGTATGGGGGACAGTTCCACGTTACAGGAGATGTTGGATGAGATTGTTACATCAATATATTTCCCCTAGCAGCTTCACTGCCACAAAATATGATTTCAAAGCTCTCTGTTGCAAAATGTCAGGCACTAAAGATGATGAGACCAGATGAAAACGTATTTACTGTAGCTTAAGAAGTTACAACTGAGCAGCCTTTTGAACTGATAATGAACTGAAAATTTGCCTGGAGACAGCCTCTGAGTACTAAAAGGAAAGTTTGAAACCACATGCATAATCAAGCAATTGAGACTTATTAATTTACAACTTTACCCTAAAACGGCATAGGCCAGGAAGCTTCATATTGGATTAGATGCATATTTTTGACAAAAACACTTCATAATGAAATTTATGCTTTTTTGTAGTTATCTTTAAATTCATTATCATATCATTTTGTGGTCCTATTGAGTTATTTTGAAATATCCTCACTCTTCGCATATAGGTTTAAAACTATGAAGTGCTGTGAAGCATAGTTCTATTGATAATATAATCAATTCACTGATGAAATTGAAGATGTTAAAGAGCTGAATGTTTTTTAGTGTGTCTGACTACTTGTGAATTTGCAAAATATATTGATTGCTTTCTGGTCATTTACTGTATCTAATTAAATGAAGGTTGATTTCTTCACTGAAGATACTCAATTTAATATAAAAGCAATTGATAACCTCAGTTATATAAAATATTCTCTCTTTCTTTATAAATTAGTAATTCAACCCATGATATTATCATTTACTTCTTTTCTTTTTTTTTTTTTTGATGAGAGGAGGGGAGGTAGTTAGATAGACTCCCACATGTGACCTGACTGGCATCCACCCAGCCACTCCATCTGGGGCCAATGCTGGAGTACCGAGCTATTTTTAGCAACTGTGGCTGATGCGCTTCAACAGAGCCATCCTCAGTGCCTGGGGCCATGCTTGAATCAATGAAGCCACTGGCTATGGGAGGGGATGAGGGAGGGATAGAGAAGCAGATAGTCGCTTCTCCTGTATGTCTTGACAGGGCATCAAACCAGAGACATGCATACACTGAGCCAACCCTCTATCCACAGAGCTACTGGCCAGGACTATCATTTACTTCTTAAAGCCCAGAGTAAGTATTAAAAAGGTGAAAGGTTTTGGACAGAATTAAAGGGGGAATATTGTTATTTCATGTGATTTCCCCAGAACTGTTTTCTTTTTTTAAAAACAGGAAATAATTCTTCCTAGCATGTATGCCTCTTAAATTTTATTTTCTTTTGAACTTGCTTCTCAATAGGGAAGATAACATGTTGATTTGTGAAAATGACCATTTAGCAAATTTCATCTATATGTACAGAGAACATAAAATAATAATTCTAAGGATTATTCTTTTTTGTATTTTTAATTTTTTTCCCTGATTTTTCTCAACCTTAGGACTTTCTGCTCTTCTTTACCACACTCTCTCTGCTTGACATTAAACTTTGATGATTATGTGGGTGACTTTCAGATTTCTATCTAATGATTCATCAAGTTACATTTCTCTTGTGACTTTTAATTTCATTGCTTTATGTCACATGTTAATATTACAGGGAAAATACCTTTTTCATAAGATAAAATTGACAATATTGCCTTTTATTCTGAATGATTTCAGGCTTTGTCACAAATTGCTTTTTCAACATTTCTCAATTAAGATGGCTCATTGTTTCTTGTCATGAAATAATTTTTTATTAAGAAATATATATTAGGTCCTGGTCAGTTGACTCAGTGGTAGAGCATCAGCCCAGTGTGTGGATGTTCTGGGTTCAATTCCTGGTCAGGGCACACAAGGGAAGCAACCACCTGTTTCACCATTGATCCTCTCTCTCTCTCTCTCTCTCTCTCTCTCTTTCTCTTCCACTCCCACAGCCATGGCTTAATTGGTTCAAGAGAGTTGGCCTCAGGCACTGAGGATGGCTCCCTGGCCACTGCCTCAAGTGTGAAAAAAATATGATTCAGTTGCTGAGCAGTGGAACAATGGCCCCTGATGGGGAGAGCATCACCCCCTACTGGGTTTACCTGGTGGATCTCAGTAGGAGTGCATGCAAGAGTCTGTCTCTCTGCCTCCCCTCCCCTCACTAAAATTAAAAAATAAATAAATAAAAATAAAGAAATATATTTTAGATTAAAATGTTTAGTTTTTTAGGTCTAGAAATGATTAAGTGGTTTGCTGAATTATTTTAAGAGGGAGAAAACTGAAATACCTTGTAGTGTTACATTTCTTTTGGAAAGGTTAAGATTAGAGATTTGGCTTCTTCAAATTTTATCATGTTGTTTTTGTTTATCTAAATAATGAAATTCTTGTGAGTTTTTCTTGCCTTTTGTCTACCTCCCTTCCTCCCTTCCTCCTTTTCCTCCCTTCTTTCCTTCCTTCCTTCCTTCCTTCCTTCCTTCCTTCCTTCCTTCCTTCCTTCCTTCCTTCCTTCCTTCCTTCCTTCCTTCCTTCTTTCCTCCTTCCTTCCTTCCTTTCTTCCTAGGCAATTTATCATTAACAGCATAAGTACTATATGTAAAGATACTTTATCATTAATATAATGAACTATTTTCTTAGTTTTATATATATATATGAAAATAAAAATGTCCTATAGGGAAAAAATTTGCTTTTCCCTCTAGGATATAATTAGATAGGATCACCTCTTTAAACTTAGGGTTTTATATTTTTCTTAATTAGGTATTAGCTTTCTCTTGATCTTGTCCATGTATCAAGGTTGGAAGATTAGAACTAAAGGATTGTAATATTTTGTTGCAATGTCCACATTGCTAAGGGAAACTTCTATTTGTCCCCTCTCCCTTGTCTTATGTAGGTTTAAAAAACATTTTTTTGTGTGTGTATGACAAAGACAGAGAGAGACAGAGAGAGGGACAGACAGACAGGAAAGGAGAAAGTTGAGAAGCATCAATTCTTCATTGCAGCACCTTAGTTGTTCATTGATTGCTTTCTCATATATGCCTTGACTGGGGGGAAACAGCAGACCATGACCCTTGCTCAAGCCAGTGACCTTAGGCTCAGCTGGTAATCCTTGCTCAAACCAGATGAGCCCGTGCTCAAGCTGGCCATCTCAGGGTTTTGAACCTGGGTCCTCCATGTCCCAGTCTGATGCTCTATCCACTGCACCACCACCTGGTCAGGCAGGTTCAAGAAACTTAAAGAGATTTTTCTTGCTTTAAAATGAATAAACACCCAGAGACCTATTTACTTCTATCATAATAGATAGAATTATTCAATAATTCTAATAATTGAAAGCAACTGAATTCTAATAATTGTTTAAGCTCTGAAGCAGTAGTTGTTTAAAA